>NC_084626.1:53679092-53811592 GCF_033978795.1 Nerophis ophidion
ATATGTCACATAAACTTGAAATCTTAAACACTCTGTGATGTCATGGTTGTCATATTTCACATAAACTTGAAATCTTAAACACACTGTGACGTCATGGTTGTCATATGTCACATGAACCTGAAATCTTAAACACTCTGTGACGTCATGGTCATCATATGTCACATAAACTTGAAATCTTAAACACTCTGTGACGTCATGGTCATCATATGTCACATAAACTTGAAATCTTAAACACTCTGTGATGTCATGGTTGTCATATTTCACATAAACTTGAAATCTTAAACACACTGTGACGTCATGGTTGTCATATGTCACATGAACCTGAAATCTTAAACACTCTGTGACGTCATGGTCATCATATGTCACATAAACCTGAAATCTTAAACACTCTGTGACGTCATGGTCATCATATGTCACATAAACTTGAAATCTTAAACACTCTGTGACGTCATGGTTGTCATATGTCACATGAACCTGAAATCTTAAACACTCTGTGACGTCATGCTCGTCATATGTCACATAAACTTGAAATCTTAAACACTCTGGTCTTCATTTGTCACCTAAACCTGACAAGTCCTTATATGTACCATAAAAATCAGGTTCAGAAAAAAACAAAAGAGTTGCAAAAATCTCAATAGACCACTGTGTTTCTAAAATTCTGGTTCACTAACCGTCTGATTCCCAGGCATGCAGGACCATTGGAAAGGCATGTCCCCATATGTCACGTTTTTGTCATAAGTCCTCATATGTCACCCAAACACGTATGTGTGTGTGTGTGTGTGTGTGTGTGTGTGTGTGTGTGTGTTTTGACAGCTGGGTCTAACCAGGCAGCACGGCGTCCTCAGACGTGGAAAGCATCACCTTTTGACCTCACACTCTTCAGGACACACGAGCAGGCAGACACACACTGCAGCACAATTCACAGATTAGACCAGTTTTGGGCAAAATACGGTCGTTAAAGATTTTCAATCCGGCCCATCACTGCAGACGCTGCACCAATGCGGCTGACAATCTCACCATCCTCCCTTCCCTCACTCATGATAAAGGCTTTGAGATATTTAAATTCCTCCCAGAGATGGCACTCCACCCTTTTTCCAGGCGAGAACCATGCATTCGGACTTTTATATACAAACCCCGTTTCCATATGAGTTGGGAAATTGTGTTAGATGTAAATATAAACAGAATACAATGATTTGCAAATCCTTTTCAAGCCATATTCAGTTGAATATGCTACAAAGACAACATATTTCATGTTCAAACTCATAAGCAAATAATCATTAACTTTAGAATTTGATGCCAGCAACACGTGACAAAGAAGTTGGGAAAGGTGGCAATAAATACTGATAAAGTTGAGCAATGCTCATCAAACACTTATTTGGAACATCCCACAGGTGTGCAGGCTAATTGGGAACAGGTGGGTGCCATGATTGGCTATAAAAACAGCTTCATGCTCAGTCTTTCACAAGAAAGGATGGGGCGAGGTACACCCCTTTGTCCACAACTGTGTGAGCAAATAGTCAAACAGTTTAAGAACAACCTTTCTCAAAGTGACATTGCAAGAAATTTAGGGATTTCAACATCTACGCTCCATAATATCATCAAAAGGTTCAGAGAATCTGGAGAAATCACTCCACGTAAGCAGCTTGGCCGGAAACCAACATTGAATGACCGTGACCTTCCATCCCTTAGACGGCACTGTATCAAAAACCGACATCAATCTCTAAAGGATATCACCACATGGGCTCAGGAACACTTCAGAAAACCACTGTCACTAAATACAGTTGGTCGCTACATCTGTAAGTGCAAGTTAAAGCTCTACTATGCAAAGCGAAAGCCATTTATCAACAACATCCAGAAACACCGCCAGCTTCTCTGGGCCCGAGATCATCTAAGATGGACTGATGCAAAGTGGAAAAGTGTTCTGTGGTCTGACGAGTCCACATTTCAAATTGTTTTTGGAAATATTCGATGTTGTGTCATCCGTCCCAAAGGGGAAGCGAACCATCCAGACAGTTCTCGATGCAAAGTTCAAAAGCCAGCATCTGCGATAGTAAGGGGGTGCAGTAGTGCCCAAGGCATGGGTAACTTACACATCTGTGAAGGCACCATTAATGCTGAAAGGTACATACAGGTTTTGGAACAACATATGCTGCCATCTAAGCGCCGTCTTTTTCATGGACGCCCCTGCTTATTTCAGCAAGACAATGCCAAGCCACGTGTTACAACAGCATGGTTTCGTAGTAAAAGAGTGCGGGTACTTTCCTGGCCCGCCTGCAGTCCAGACCTGTCTCCCATGGAAAATGTGTGGTGCATTATGAAGCGTAAAATACGACAGCGGAGACCCCGGACTGTTGAAGGACTGAAGCTCTACATAAAACAAGAATGGGAAAGAATTCCACTTTCAAAGCTTCAACAATTAGTTTCCTCAGTTCCCAAACGTTTATTGAGTGTTGTTAAAAGAAAAGGTGATGTAACACAGTGGTGAACATGCCCTTTCCCAACTACTTTGGCACGTGTTGCAGCCATGAAATTCTAAGTTAATTACTTTTTCAAAAAAAATAAAGTTTATGAGTTTGAACATCAAATATGTTGTCTTTGTAGCATATTCAACTGAATATGGCTTGAAAATGATTTGCAAATCATTATATTCTGTTTATATTTACATCTAACACAATTTCCCAACTCATATGGAAACAGGGTTTGTATATATGTATGTATCTATGTATGTATTTACGTATGTACATATATATATATATATATATATATATATATATATATATACATACCTTCCACCCGATTGTAGCTGAGATAGGTGCCAGCGCCCCCCGCGACCCCAAAAGGGAATAAGCGGTACAAAATGGATGGATGGATATATATATATATATATATATATATATATATATATGTATATATATATATATATATATATATATATATATATATATATATGTATATATGTATGTATGTATGTATGTACATACACAAGTATGTATGTATGTATATATATTATACATACTGTACATACATACATACTTGTGTATACATGCGTTTATACAGTATATGTCTATAAATATATACATATAAATAATGTTTAAATATATGTACATATATATATGTGATTGTATATATATACAAAAATGTATACACAGGTACACACACACACATATATATATATATATATATATATGTATATACATATATGTCTTGATTGGATTATCCAGAGAATAGTGCTCGATACCGTGGTAGAGCGCAATATGTAGGTGTGGGAAAAAATCACAAGACTACTTCATCTCTACAGAACTGTTTCATGAGGGGTTCCCTCAATCATCAGGCAAACATCTCCTGATGATTGAGGGAACCCCTCATGAAACAGTTCTGTAGAGATGAAGTAGTCTTGTGATTTTTTTCCCACACCTACATATATATACATATATATATACATACATGTATATATACATACATCATACAGCGGTGCAAGATTACCAAATGTGTGCTTTTCCCTTTTTTTTGTGTGTGTTTTTTTTTTCCCAAATGTGTGCTTTGAGGCAGGTGCACTCAGAAGAGGCTTCATGTGGTTTTTGGTCACGCAAATCCATCCGCTGTGGTTTGGCCAACGTTGGCTGTTGAGACCTCATCAGATGCATTATCCTAGCCAGTAAATTTAGCGTCGTCACGGAAACAACTTGCTTCACCGAGCACATTGTGACTCCAAACATCCCGACATAGAACCTACTGGCAACATATGCAGGATAAATAGAGTGAGTGTCAGGTCTTATACGGCCCGCATGTCAATGTGTGCAATGTGTCAGCTACTGAAAATGCGTGTATTGTTTGTCACATTTGAGGTGCGTGTAAGGGAAACTTAAGTCTCGCACGACTGTGAGCATGTTTGCTGCTTTCCAGACAGAAAATTGGGGAGAGGAGGGGTCCAAATTGCACTCGCTGAGAGAAGAGAACGCTGCATTTGTCTCCTGCAGTGTGTGTTAGGCCTGTGTACAGTAATGGGAGTGTGTTGTGCACTGGAAAGATGTGTGTGTGTGTGTGTGTGTGTGTGCGTGTGTGTGTGTGTGGGGGGGGCGGCATAGGTTTTCTCTGACTTGGCCCACTGTGGGCTTGAGCAGCCTCGCTGTGACAACCTCTTTAAGGGTTATTATTGATTCTATCTAGACTAAACGGGTTTCAGTGTTCCCTGGAACGTAAACATGAGGAACACTGGCCCTGTGTGTGTGTGTGTGTGTGTGTGTGTGTGTGTGTGTGTGTGTGTGTGTGTGTGTGTGTGTGTGTGTGTGTGTGTGTGTGTGTGTGTGTGTGTGTGTGTGTGTGTGTGTGTGTGTGTGTGTGTGTGTGTGTGTATTGAGATTGTTGCTTCAGAGAACAGAAGGATGCTGGAAGTTAATGCAATTACCGTATTTTCCACACTAAAAAAGACAATATAACATACATCCATGAACGTGAACGCATGTGAAAAAGTGCAATATATTCATCTGTACGGTAATCTATTTATTTATTTATATATATAGCCGCCGGGGCGCTAATCAATTTAAAACCTCTTCTCACTCCTGTGCTTACCAAAGGCATGCGGTAAAAGTAAGCATGCGCTAATTATTTTAAAACCTATTCTCACTCTGGCACTTACCAAAGGCATGCAGTAAAAATTGGCGTGTGATGTAAGTTTGGACCTTAAATCCTACTGAATAGCTCTTAATCTTTCTTCCCTTTATGTGATTTCAAATAATTGGTATTGAAATCAGCCTCCTCCATTTTGAAAATGATGACAGGGGAAGTGTCACTCATGACGTCACTAATTATTTTGCGAAGCGAGTTTGACCCGGCAGTAATTCAAGGCAGGCGCATACTATATGCCCTGCGGTAATTCAAGGAAATACAATATTTATATATATTTATCTGTTTTATATATATAATTATTTATTATTTATATATATTTATTTAATTATATATGCACCTTATTGCTTTTTTTTAAATCCTGCGCTACTATGAACTTAAGTAACGAAATATCGTTCTTATCTGTGCTGTAAAGTTCAAATTTGAATGACAATAAAAAAGAAGTCTAGTCTGGTCTAGTCTACTATAAGGCGCACCTTCAATGAATGACTTATTTGAAAACTGTGTTCATATATAAGGTGCACCGCATTATAAGGTGCATAGAATAGACGCCACAGTAGAGGCTGGGGTTACTTTAGATCAGTGGTCCTTAACCTGGGTTCCATCGAACCCTAGGGGTTCGGTGAGTCGGCCTCAGGGGTTCAGCAGAGCCTCCTCCGCAGCGGTCAAGACACACCAGACTCATGAATGGATTAACGTGGACTTGGACTTAATCAAACAAGTTGAAAAACTTATTGGGGTGTTACCATTTAGTGGTCAATTGTAGGGAATATGTACTGTACTGTACTATCTACTAATACAAGTTACATTCAATCAATCGTGTAAATAAAAACCTCTCCTAATGGGCGTATCTGTACTGTCAATTTTACATTTGAATGACAGTAAAAAGGAGGTCTAAGTATTATGGGTACCCCCCAAACAATGGTGCCTATAATTTGCAAGTGTGTCATTTGTTGTGAGTTCATGCAATGTGTTGGTTTTATTCTTTGAACAAGGTGATGTTCATGCATGGTTCATGTTGTGCACTTTTTTAAAGTCCTACTGAAATGAGATGTTCTTATTTAAACGGGGATAGCAGCTCCATTCTATGTGTCATACTTCATCATTTCCCCATATTTTTGCTGAAAGGATTTAGTAGAGAACATCCACGATAAAGTTGGCAACTTTTGGTCGCTAATAAAAAAGCCTTGCCTGTACCGGAAGTAGCAGACGATGTGCGCGTGATGTCACGGGTTGTGGATCTCCTCACATCTGAACATTGTTTACAATCATGGCCACCAGCAGCGAAAGCGATTCGGACCGAGAAAGCGACGATTTCCCTCATTAATTGAAGCGAGGATGTAAGATTTGTGGATGAGGAAAGTGAGAGTGAAGGCCTTGAAAAAAAAAAAAGACAGGGCAGTGGGAGCGAATCAGATGTTATTAGACACATTTACTAGGATAATTCTGGAAAATCTCTTATCTGCTTATTGTGTTACTAGTGTTTTAGTGAGATTATATAGTTGAAAGTCGGAGGGGTATGGTGACCGCCAGTGTCTCTGAGGGAAGCCACGTTTCTCGACGAGGCGAAGCGAAGGCAGCCAGTCGGGCCAGGCTGAGTTTTTTGCTGAAAGGATTTAGTAGAGAACATCCACGATAAAGTTGTCAACTTTTGGTCGCTAATAAAAAAGCCTTGCCTGTACCGGAAGTAGCAGACGATGTGCGCGTGATGTCACGGGTTGTGGAGCTCCTCACATCTGAACATTGTTTAAATATGAGTCATTAAATGACTCCCGCCTCCTGGTGGTAGAGGGCGCTAGTGATCCTTCTTGCGACTACTCGGCTGCAGAAGAAGTGACAACAAGCAGCAAGAGTGAGCAGCGATGGTTCAATGTTTCCTCTCGCTTGCACTTTTAACATGGAGGATTACATATCTAAAATAAGACAGTTTTCTAAACTGGACTTTCAATGGAAGCAGGAGGTAATAAAGGAAGATCTCCATGGAGACAGAGAGACTTTTAAAACTGAAGAAAGATAAGGAAGACTTCTATAAACAAGTTATCGATGCTTTTGATCAGAAGGAGCTGCGCATGGACTTCATTTATAAGTAAAGGTAAGACCATAATAACGTTTTTTTTATTACATGTGCTTTTCATGATGGTATCATTACATCACACTCAAATTTATAAGCGCAGGCCTAAATTTACCGCATGCCTTTGGTAAACGCCCGAGTGAGAAGAGGTTTTAAATTAATTAGCCCCCCGGCGGCAATTCCAGAAAATACAGTATTTGCTC
The DNA here is from genome assembly GCF_033978795.1 of Nerophis ophidion. Lineage (NCBI taxonomy): Eukaryota > Metazoa > Chordata > Actinopteri > Syngnathiformes > Syngnathidae > Nerophis > Nerophis ophidion. The sequence goes on from NC_084626.1 coordinate 53,685,990, forward strand.
CTCCACGACTACAACCTTGCTCACTGATACTCGGAAGCTCCTCTAAGTGATGACTGACCCGTGTCAAAACAGAACCAAAAAAAGAGTGCGTGCACGTGTGTTAGGGGTTCCTGCCACTGGCCCCGTTGAATGCCAGGGTGCACCGGCCAAAACAAATAGTCCCGCTAATGAGAAGCAGCTCTTGGGACCGGGAGTGAGAAAGTGAGAAGGAGAAATGGCGGCAAAACGGCGAAGGCTAAACACACTGACCCTGCTTGTCTGTGCCCCGCCGGCTTAAAGGATCCAATGTTCTCTTTTGTCCCCACAGCACGGCCATCCTCACCTCCCTCCTTCTACCCCTCTTGTTTACTGCGGGTTCTAGCTGTGGGATTGAACAAGGTGAGGGACAGCAAATGTTGGGGGCCATTTATTTCTTTAACATCTGGGTGGGCTGATATCAACTTGTTGTTGTTTTAACTGATTAGAATGATCGGTCATCTAGTCCAGTGGTCCCCAACCTTTTTTATTATCCACGGACCGGTCAACGCTTGATAATTTGTCCCGCGGCCCGGCGAGGGGGGGGGTCTTTTTTTATTTATTTATTATTTTTTTTTTTCCCTTTGTCTTGAAAAACCGAAGTTTTTGTCATGAAAAAGGGAGGTTTTTGTCTCCAACTGGCCGCCCCCGACCATCGGATACTTACACCGTGGAGGAGGGGGGAAAAAAAATCTCAGCCCGTCTCCCTTGTCTCGTCGAGAAACGTGGCTTCCATCGAAGACACTGGCGGTCACCACACCCGTGGCCACACCCCTCCGACTTTCAGGTACCATTTAATCTCACTAAAACACTAGTAACACAATAAGCAGATAAGGGATTTTCCAGAATTATCTTAGTAAATGTGTTTAATATCTGAATCACTCCCACAGCCCTCGTCTTTTTTTTTTTTCTCTAGTCCTTCACTCTCACTTTCCTCATCCACAAATCCTTCATCCTCGCTCAAATTAATGAGGAAATTGTCTCTTTCTCGGTCCGAATCGCTCTCGCTGCTGGTGGCCATGATTGTAAACAATGTTCAGATGTGAGGAGCTCCACAACCCGTGACATCACGCGCACATCACTGCTACTTCCGGTAAATGCCAGGCTTTTTTATTAGCGACCAAAAGTTGCCAACTTTATGGTGGATGTTCTCTACTAAATCCTTTCAGCAAAAATATGGCAATATGGAGAAATGATGAAGTATGACACATAGAATGGAGCTGCTATCCCCGTTTAAATAAGAACATCTCATTTCAGTAGGACTTTAACAAAACAGCTTACAGGTTACAAAACCTCCTTTTGGTTGCTGGCGTATGACAGTGGTCCCCAACCTTTTTGTATCCGCGGACCGGTCAACGCTTAATAATTTGTCTTTTTTTTTTTTTTTTTCCCTTTGTCTTGAAAAAGGGAAGTTTTTGTCATGAAAAGGGGAGGTTTTTGTGGTTGGTGCACTAATTGTGAGTGTATATTGTGGTTTTTATGTTGATTTTATAAAAAAAAAAAAAAAAAAAAAGTTATAAAAATTAATAAAAAATTATTATGTGGCCCGGTACCAATCAGGCCGCGGTACCGGGCCGCGGCCCGGTGGATGGGGACCGCTGATCTAGTCAATCACTGGTGATTTACAAAGCCACCTGACTACAGTAGATCCTCCTCATTAAAGTTAAAGATAAAGTACCAATGATTGTCGCACACACACACACACACGAGTTGGGGCAAAATTATCCCCCTGGCAGGTGAGGGGAGCAGTGAGCAGCAGCGGTGGCCGCGCCCGAGAATCATTTTGGGTGATTTAACCCCCAATTCCAACCCTTGATGCTGATTGCCAAGCAGGGAGGTAATGGGTTCCATTTTTCGTCTTTGGTATGACTCGGCCGGGGTTGGAACTCACAACCTACCCATCTCAGGGCGAACACTCGAACCCAGGGGTCCCCAAACTTTTTGACTCGGGGGTTGAAAATTTTTTAGCTGGGGGCCGGACTGTACAGCACCGACACTCAACAACAACACATCATTTGCAGACTATAATTATTGGTTTGCAAAAAATATTTTTTACCCCAAATTGGTGAAATTAGATAATTTCCCACGGCACACCAGACTGTATCTCACGGCACACTAGTGTGCCACGGCACAGTGGTTGGAAAACACTTGTCCATGCAACCCGCACGACGACGGCAGGAGTCTGTCACACATACATTTGTGAAAAAGCTCCAGAGAGCCACTAGGGCGGCGATAAAAAAGAGCCGCGGGTTGCCGACCCCCGGCATGGAATGTCAACTTGTTAAGGTACTTTAAAGGAACTTATAGTTTACGTGTTGTTATCGTGTTTAAGGGGAACATTATCACAATTTCAAAAGGGTTAAAAACAATAAAAATCAGCTCCCAGTGGCTTTTTGTATTTTTTGAAGTTTTTTTCAAAATTTTACCGGTCCCGGAATATCCCTAAATAAAGCTTTAAAGTGCCTTATTTTCGCTATCTTCCAAACCACTATCCATTTCCCTGTGACGTCACACAGTGCTGCCAATACAAACAACATGGCGGTTACCACAGCAAGATATAGCGACATTAGCTCGGATTCAGACTCGGATTTCAGCGGCTTAAGCGATTCAACAGATTACGCATGTATTGAAACAGATGGTCGGAGTATGGAGGCAGATAGCGAAAATGAAATTGAAGAAGAAATTGAAGCTATTGAGCGAATAGCTATTGACGCTATTCGACCATAGTGTGGGTGTACCTAATGAAGTGGCCCATAGCATGGCTGCCTTATTAGCATCGCCGGTAAAATGTGCGGACCAAACGATCAGGACTTTCGCATCTTGTGACACTGGAGCAACTTAAATCTGTCGATTGGTAAGTGTTTGTTTTGCATTAAATGTGGGTGTCTAGTTTCAAATGTACATACAGCTGGCGTAAATAGCATGTTAGCATCGATTAGCATAGCATGTTAGCATCGATTAGCTGGCAGTCATGCCGTGACCAAATATGTCTGATTAGCACATAAGTCAACAACATCAACAAAACTCACCTTTGTGATTTGGTTGACTTAATGGTTGCAAATGCATCTGCAGGTTATCCATACATCTCTGTGCCATGTCTGTCTTAGCATCGCCGCTCAAATGTGGAGACACTCTGGTACATTCAATGGGGGTCTGGCGGCAGATTTCTTGCCAGTGGTGCAACTTGAATCCCTCCCTGTTAGTGTTGTTACACCCTCCGACAACACACCCACCAGGCATGATGTCTCCAAGGTTCCAAAAAATAGTCGAAAAAACGGAAAATAACAGAGCTGAGACCCGGTGTTTGTAATGTGAAAATGAAAATGGCGGGTGTGTTACCTCGGTGACGTCACGTTCTGACGTCATCCCCTCCAGAGTGATAGAGTTCGGAAATCGGTTAAAAAAATACATGGTCTTTTTCCTGCACCATCAAGGTATATATTGACGCTTACATAGGTTTGGTGATAATGTTCCCCTTTAACTTTGACAGCCCGACAATCATATATAACAACATTTTTAATTGAAAAGGTTCTTTGTGTCTTGCCGTGGAGAGTTGTTATGAATCACTGCCTTTTGCAGATTCAGCGCGTGTGTTATTATGTGTACCTGCTTGGCACGTCACATCCTGCCCATCACTCGCTGTTTCATTTGGATGCTCCGAGTCCCCCGGGGGCCCCTGAGTGCTACGGTGATTTTGCTTGGCCGCCGTGCGCGCGCATGTATAAAAATCATATGTTTATGCATGTGAGTGCGTCTAGTTATTTTAGGCACGGTCCCCGTGGTCATTTATTTTTAGTCCTGAAAGACGTGTAAATGTTAACGTCTATGGGGGATTTGTAGGCACCGCACTTACACCGGAGTATGAATGCTGCGTGTGTGTGTGTGTGTGTTTTGGTAGGCCTGGCGAGCGGGGGTCAGCCATCGCGGCGTGTTCAGCGCCCGCCTGTGTGAAAGGGCAGTCAGAGAGAGAGTTTCATTTGGAAAGATAAAGCCCCTAACACACTTTCTGCCATTCCCATGGCCCATCTCCACACACCAGGGCCCTCCCCCTTAGGGGAATATCTCTCGCCAGCAAGCAATAACGTGCATGCACGTGTGTGTGTGTGTGTGTGTGTGTGTGTGTGTGTGTGTGTGTGTGTGTGTGTGTGTGTGTGTGTGTGTGTGTGTGTGTGTGTGTGTGTGTGTGTGTTTTCTGCCAATGCTTACTTTATGGGGACATCTCTCAGTTTACACCAGGGGTCCCCAAACTTTTTGACTCCGGGGCCGCATTGGGTTAAAACAATTTGGCTGGGGGCCGAGCTATATGCTATACACAACCGGGCAGTGGCCATTTTACCAAACTTTTTGTATTCCTCCACAACCTGTAGAACGGGTGGTCCCCACAAGTTCTGATCAAAAACGTGGTCCCCAATCCAAATGATAACCAGTGTGTGTGTGTGTGTGTGTGTGTGTGTGTGTGCAGTCCCAGGTCTGCCATTTGTTGCCAATGTTCAAAGGTTTTTTCCATGCAGGATATTATTCCACTCTCCTGCAGTCCAGGGATAGATCCAGGTAAACCGTTGGTATGCTGCTCCATAAATCGTATTGAGGTGCAGCACGGCCAGAGGGCACACATGCACACAAGTTTCTGTTTAACAGCACAAAAAAAAAGCTCTGAGAAGAGACAATCGCCTAATTTCAAGTGATTGTTTTACTTGTAGTCTGCGGACATTTGTGTTTTTGAAATGGACCATCCTGTCTGCTGGTGTGAGGCCCACTCATCATTGGAGCAGGTGTGCTTTTGTGAGTGTACGTGAGCACGCCTGTGTGGTCTGAATGACACATGTAAACAAAATCTAACTGAAAAAACTACTAATATAAACCACTGGCCTTTATTAAATGACGTCACAAAAAGTGAAGCGGACTCTAGATGTGAGGGTGACATCTAGTGGTCATAGGGCAGACTGTAACCATCCATCCATCCATTTTTCTAACGCTTGTCCCTTTTGGGGTCGCGGGGGGCATTATCAAAGTACTAAACTGACTTATTTGTTTTTTAAACAAACAAAAGAATCTAATCATATAGGAATTATACAAACCCTGTTTCCATATGAGTTGGGAAATTGTGTTAGATGTAAATATAAACAGAATACAATGATTTGCAAATCCTTTTCAACCCATATTCAGTTGAATATGCTACAAAGACAACATATTTGATGTTCAAATTCAAAAACTTTACTTTTTTTTTTGCAAATAATAACTAACTAAGAATTTCATGGCTGCAACACGTGCCAAAGTAGTTGGGAAAGGGCATGTTCACCACTGTGTTACATCATCTTTTCTTTTAACAACACTCAATAAACGTTTGGGAACTGAGGAAACTAATTGTTGAAGCTTTGAAAGTGGAATTATTTCCCATTCTTGTTTTATGTAGAGCTTCAGTCCTTCAACAGTCTGCGGTGTCGTATTTTACACTTCATAATGCGCCACACATTTTCCATGGGAGACATGTCTGGACTGCAGGCGGGCCAGGAAAGTACCCGCACTCTTTTTATACGAAGCCACGCTGGCTTGGCATTGTCTTGCTGAAATTGATGTGTATTGTTTTGTTGGATTGATAAAAAATAATAATAATAAAAATTGATTTAAAAAAAAATGAGAATTGATTCTGAATCGCACAACGTATACGATTTGATTCGTATTCGAATTGATTTTTTCCCACACCTTAATATATATATATATATATATATATATATATATATATATATATATATATATATATATATATATATGTATATATATATATATATATATATATATATGTATGTATGTATGTATGTATGTATGTATGTATGTATACACACACACACACACACACCTAATTCTGAGGTTTAATTCAAGGCTGGTTAAATGCACGTCACACACCTGCTATTTATAAATAGCAGGTGTGTGACGTGCATTTAACCAGCCCTGGAAATGACCCAATAAAGTAAAAACTTCTCAATTATAGTTGTATAATACTTGTGATATGTGTACACTACTGTAAACTACTGTTTTTATATCATAAACAATTATAATGTCGACTTTGTAATTTTTTTCTACCATGAATTGATTTTCCGGGGACCCCGATTTAAACAAGTTGAAAAACTTATTGGGGTGTTACCATTTAGTGGTCAATTGTAGGGAATATGTACTGTACTGTGCAATCTACTAATAAAAGTATCAAACAATCAATCAATGTTATAACGCGGAAATATTAATCTTGCCCAGAACCTTTCTGGCGGTGACTCTTGTCGCTATACGGACTTGTTTTGTATGAACACACGCGGAGCAGCTGTCACCATCCGTCAAGTGTAGTTAGCTAACTGTCCTGATTCCAGTCTTCTTGTTTCACTAAACATCTGTCCGTGTTATTATTTACTGTAAATACAAATATTATAATAGCTGTTTTACAGTTGGCTGCACGTTCCCCTGCAAAATAAGGTAAGCATTTTTGCGTTGCCATCGGATGCTACTTAGCTAATGTGTGTTAGCTTACTGGCTGACATCGTTGTGGGGATTCTTTATGTCTGGAGAATAATCTTCTACAATAATATTCTACATTCTACAATTCTACTTTAAAACTCTCTCTACCTCTTAAAAAACAAAATGCTGCGAACATGATGATGCTGTGTTCCAAATGTAATATAATGTAATATATATATATATATATATATATATATATATATATATAAACAAACAAACAAACAAACAAGTGGCAGAGGGGTTAGTGTGTCTGCCTCACAATACGAAGGTCCTGCAGTCCTGGGTTCAAATCCAGGTTCGGGAACTTTCTGTGTGGAGTTTGCATGTTCTCCCCGTGAATGCGTGGGTTCCCTCCGGGTACTCCGGCTCCCTCCCACCTCCAAAGACATGCACCTGGGGATAGGTTGATTGGCAACACTAAATGGTCCCTAGTGTGTGAATGTGAGTGTGAATGTTGTCTGTCTATGTTGGCCCTGCGATGAGTTAGCGACTTGTCCAGGGTGTACACTGCCTTCCACCCAATTGCAGCTCAGATAGGCGCCAGCGCCCCCCGCGACCCCAAAAGGGAACGAGCGGTAGAAAATGGATGATATATATATATATATATATATATATATATATATATATATATATATATATATATAATGTGTGTGTATATATATGTGTGTGTATATATATAAAAGAAATACTTGACTTTCAGTGAATTCTAGCTATATACATTATATATATATGTGTGTGTGTGTGTGTGTGTGTATTTATGTGTGTGTATATATATATATGTATGAATGTATGTGTATTTATATATGTGTATATGTATGTATGTGTGTATGTATATATATATATATAAATGTGTGTGTGTGTGTATATATATATATATATATATATAAATGTGTGTGTATATGTATGTATGTATGTGTATATATATATATATATATATTAAAATTAAGCAGGCGCTAATAATTTTAAAACTTCTTCTCACCCCTGCGCTTACCAATGGCATGCAGTAAAAAAAATTGAGTGTGATATAAAAAAAAAAAATCATTCTTCTGCGGCCGCGGCTCGGTGGTTGGGGACCACTGCTCTACAACATGTCATCGCGCCCACCTTTACACCATGCTGTCTACGTGCCGGTCGGACGCATGCATATCGCTGCCTCTCATACGAGATTGCAATGCATACTTGGTCAACAACCATACCTTTTATACTGATGGTTGTGATATAAACAACTTTAACACTCTTACTAATATGCGCCACACTCCGTGAACCCACACCAAACACATTCCTGGAGATTATTGGCTCTGTAACACATTATTAACACAACATAAGAATTACCCAGAAATCCAATGCATCCATGACTCTTGGTTATATTATACACGCACCCCCAACCCTGCCCACCTCAACCGGCGCACGGAGGCGGGGTAGTTTGGTGCTAGCGGGGTGTATAATATAGCCAAGAGTCATGGATGCATTGGAGTTCTGGGTAATTTTTATGTTGCGTTTATAATGTGTTACAGAGCCGATGTTCTCCAGAAATGTTTGGTGTGGGTTCAATTAGTGTGGCGCATATTAGTAAGAGTGTTAAAAACAAGTTGTTTTATAGCACAACCATCAGTGTGATCTGTATGGCTGTGGAACAAGACGCCTGGTTTACACATAGTGAAAGCAAAAATAAACTCCTCCGCCATTTTGGAAATGACGATAGGGGAAACGTCACCCGTGACGTCATGACTTTCACCCGGCGGTAAAAGTAAGCATGCGCTAATAAATTTGCGGAGCGAGTTCGACCCGGCAGTAATTCAAGGCAGGTGCATATTACATGCCCGGCAGCTATTCAAGGAAATACGGTATATGTATATGTGTGTGTGTGTATATATATGTATATATATATATATATATATATATATATATATATGTGGGGGGGAAAAAATCACAAGACTACTTCATCTCTACAGTACTGTTTCATGAGGGGTTCCCCCAATCATCAGGAGATTTTAATGGAAGCATTCACATACCATGGTTTATACAGGGCACAGAACGGGTAGGTACAGGCAGGCGTAGGAGCGTGGCTCATGTGTTGCTTAGGAGGTGTCTCCGTCTGTGACGTAATGCTGATACAATTTCACTGCGCTTGTTGAGGGATGACAGGTCTGGGTGGTATAAATTTAAACAGTTTATCTTTTAAGCATAGGTTGCATCTTTTATTACCACTGTTGTAAGGTGTGGTGGATGCAAGAATTTGCCATGTTATTGAATATTCAACATTATTGGAACCTCAAAGACCATAATGTTGAATATTCAATAACATGGCAAAACCATAGAACCATAGTAAAACTTAGTTTTAGAATTGGAACATAATCAGGGTTATGTTATTAGATATTCATTCTTAGGCTGCGTGAGGAGAAAATCATCACAATGGAACCTGCCTGTCGTAAAGACAAGCCAAAGCTCAACTTGACTCCAACCAGAGGAGAGCGATCGAAACAGAAATCTGCACAGCAGGAACTCAAACAGCGACAAAGAGCAGAGGTGACACACATCAGTGGATTTTGTGTCTTGTGTGTAATCCAGTCGTGGTCACAAATTTACATACACTTGTAAAGAACATAATGTCATGGCTGTCTTGAGTTTCCAATAATTTTTTCAACTCTTATTTTCTGGTGATAAAGTGATTGGAGCACATACTTGTTGGTCACAAAAAACATTCATGAAGTTTGGTTCTTTTATGAATTTACAAACCCTGTTTTCATATGAGTTGGGAAATTGTGTTAGATGTAAATATAAACGCAATACAATGATTTGCAAATCCTTTTCAACTCATATACAAATGAATGCACTACAAAGACAAGATATTTAATGTTCAAACTCATAAACTTTTTTTTTTTTTTTTTTGCAAATAATAATTAACTTAAAAATTCATGGCTGCAACACGTGCCAAAGTAGTTGGGAAAGGGCATGTTCACCACTGTGTTACATCACCTTTTCTTTTAACAACACTCAATAAATGTTTGGGAACTGAGGAAACTAATTGTTGAAGCTTTGAAAGTGGAATTCTTTCCCATTCTTGTTTTATGTAGAGCTTCAGTCCTTCAACAGTCCGGGGTCTCCGCTGTCATATTTTACACTTCATAATGCGCCACAGATTTTCGATAGGAGAAAGGTCTGGACTGCAGGCGGGCCAGGAAAGTACCCGCACTCTTTTTTTTTTACGAAGCCACGTTGTTGTAACACTTGTCTTGCTGAAAGAAGCAGGGGCGTCCATGATAACGTTGCTTGGATGACAACATATGTTAATCCAATACCTGTATGTACCTTTCAGCATTAATGGTGCCTTCACAGATGTGTAAGTTACCCATGCCTTGGGCACTAATACACCCCCATACCATCACACATGTGTAAGTTACCCATGCCTTGGGCACTAATACACCCCCATACCATCACAGATGTGTAAGTTACCCATGTCTTGTTCACTAATACACCCCCATACCATCACACATGTGTAAGTTACCCATGTCTTGGGCACTAATACACCCCCATACCATCACACATGTGTAAGTTACCCATGCCTTGGGCACTAATACACCCCCATACCATCACACATGTGTAAGTTACCCATGCCTTGGGCACTAATACACCCCCATACCATCACACATGCTGGCTTTTCAACTTTGCGCTTATAACAATCCGAATGGTTATTTTCTTCTTTGTTCTGGAGGACACCAGGTCCTCTGTTTCCAAATATAATTTGAAATGTGGACTCGTCAGACCACAGAACACCTTTCCACTTTGCATCAGTCCATCTTAGGTGAGCTCAGGGTCAGCCAAGCTGGCGGTGTTTCAGGATATTGTTGATAAATGGGTTTTGCTTTGCATAGTAGAGTTTTAACTTGCACTTACAGATGTAGCGACCAACTGTAGTTACTGACAGTGGTTTTATGAAATGTTCCTGAGCCCATGTGGTGATATCCTTTACACACTGATGTCGGTTTTTGATGCAGTACCGCCTGAGGGATCAAAAGTCCGTAATACAATCGCTTACGTGCAGTGATTTCTTCAGATTCTCTGAACTTTTGATGATTTTACGGACCGTAGATGTTAAAATCCCTAAATTCCTTGCAATAGCTCGTTGAGAAATGTTGTTCTAAAACTGTTCGACAATTTGCTTACAAAGTGGTGACCCTCACCCCATCCTTGTTTGTGAATTACTTAGCATTTCATGGAAGCTGCTTTTATAGCCAATCATGGCACCCACCTGTTCCCAATTAGCCTGCACACCTGTGGGATGTTCCATATAAGTGTTTGATGAGCATTCCTCAACTTTATCAGTATTTATTGCCACCTTTCCCAACTTCTTTGTCACGTGTTGCTAACATCAAATTCTAAAGTTAATGATTATTTGCAAAAAAAAAAAAATTATCAGTTTGAACATCAAATATGTTGTCTTTGTAGCATATTCAACTGAATATGGGTTGAAAAGGATTTGCAAATCATTGTATTCTGTTTATATTTACATCTAACACAATTTCCCAACTCATATGGAAACGGGGTTTGTATATGGGTCTACTGAAAATATGAGCAAATCTGCTGGGTCAAAATTATACATACAGCAATGTTAATATTTGTTTACATGTCCCTTGGCAAGTTTCACTGCAATAAGGCGCTTTTGGTAGCAATCCACAAGCTTCTGGTTGAATTTTTGACCACTCGTGTTGGTTTCCTGCTTGTTTCTTAAGCATTGTCCACACATTTTAAGTCAGGACATTGGGAAGGCCATTTAAAACCTTAATTCTAGCCTGATTTAGCCATTCCTTTACCACTTTTGACCTGTGTTTGTGGTCATTGTCCTCTCGGAACACCCAACTGCGCCTAAGACCCAACCTCCGGGTTGATGATTTTAGGTTGTCCTAAAGAATTTGGAGGTAATCCTCCTTTTTCATTGTCCCATTTACTCTCTGTAAAGCACCAGTTTCATCCATCCATCCATCCATTTTCTACCGCGTATTCCCTTTTGGGCCGGGGGGGGCGCTGGTGCCTATCTCAGCTACAATCGGGTGGAAGGCGGTGTTCACCCTGAACAAGTCACCACTTCGTCGCAGAGCACCAGTTCCATTGGCAGGAAAACAGGCCCAGAGCATAATTCTACCACCACCATGCTTAATCCTGGGATTAAAGGCCTCACCTTTTCTCCTCCAAACCTATTGCTGGGTATTGTGGCCAAACAGCTCAATTTTTGTTCCATCTGACATCACATAGACAAAGATAAGACCTTCTGGAGGAAAGTGCTGTGGTCAGATGTGCTCCAATCACTCTATCACGAAAAAATAAGAGTTGTAGAAATTACTGGAAACTCAAGACAGCCATGACATTATGTTCTTTACAAGTGTATGTCAACTTTTGACCGCGACTGTGTGTTTTGGAATAAAACTTGCATTGTCTCTCCTCTCCATGTGCAGATATACGCTTTGAACAAGGTGATGACTGAGCTGGAGCAACAACAGTTTGAGACTTTCAGGAAACAAATGCAGCCACCGGCAGAATGACGCTGCCTTCACCTTGCAGTTGGAACACTCAGCCTCAGCCTCCAACTAACGCATGCCGACTGAAAGACTTGTGGATCTTCACCAGGCGAGCACCATTTTTGTCGATTTCTGTTGGTCCACATTGACCATCCGTCTTCAGGCCGCCTTGCCTTCCTTTACTTTAGCAAGGGTTGGAAGTAATCTCCTCTCCCGCCTGCTACTATTTATTCAATAGCTCTACCTCCTGAGACAGTCGCCCAAATCAGGTCATGTTGCATCCATACTCTAAACCATCCTATACAATATTTTATAAATATAAATGCATAGCTGGGAGTACACAGTATTGAGAACAGTTTGCTGTCCATAGAACATTTCTTTTTGGCGGTGTACCTAGATTTTACTCATGTAAACAGTGGTTTTAATGATGATATAGCACTTTTTTACAAACTCAAAGCGCTTCAGAGAACTGAGAACCGATCATTCATTCACTCCACATTCACATCATGATGGTGGTAAGCTACATTTCTTGCCACAACTGACACCGTTCCCTTTATGTAAATCATTTGCATGAAGAAGCGCACACAAAACATCAAAATAATGAATGACAGGGCGCTTCATATCGTTACATTTTACCGCAAATGTATTCTTTGCCACTTCCTGCTCCATCACTGATAACATAATGGCATGTTTCCCTTCAAAGTCCCACTGGCTCCTGTGGCGCACAGTGTTAGTGCTTGTTATGAAAGTCGGTGACGCCGGGTGGTAATTCCGGTCGGAGTTGAAACCGGAAGGATTATAAATTGATGTCGAAACAATACTTTGCTTTTGTATTAGTTAGGGGTGTAACGGTACGTGTATTTGTATTGAACCATTTCGGTACGGGGGTGTACAAAACAGTCTAAAGTCTTAACAAGCTACTTTGCTTTTTCTGCCTCTCTCAGCACCCAGCATTGTCCCACCCATACAACAATCTGATTGGTTTACATACAAACCGATAACAGCCAATCAGCAGTGTGTATTCAGCGCGCTTAAAGTCAATGCTTCAGCGTCGAGCAGATTGGTGTTTAGCAGGGGAGCATAAGGCAGCGTACTCTTCCCCCAAATTATAATAAACACCTCCCAACTACTAGCAACATCACTATAAACCCGTTGACGTTCTAGAAACTTAAACTTCAGCTCATCTCGCTCGCAGTCCTGGCTTGAAGTGAAGGCTAATTAGCTTTTAGCGAAACATTAGCTCATTTTGTTGGGTGTGTGCGTGTGTGTGCGTGTTAGGAGCAGCAAAGCCCTGTCTGTCTGTTATTTCACCTGAACTCCATGGTGTTTAGGGACGAATAGTCACTCCTATTGCTAGTGTACTATTTTTTCAGCAATATTTACATTAATCATTAGTAATGTAGCAGCCTAGTTTTGAATGGTAGGGTCCCTGCTATCACATGTTGACAAAAATATAACATTTACATAATAAAAATCAACTACAGGCTTCCCCAATGCTGTAATAAATCAAGCATGATGAGTTGACTTGAAACTGTTTAATTTTGCACTTTTTATATGTAGAAGAAAATTTGTGTTTTTTATCTAATCTAAGCAACAACTTGAGGCAGTTTAATGTGGATTAACGTGGGTAGAATTATTTTAGTGTTCCCATTGTTAAAAGGATAAAGCCATTGTTTACAAATTTGGTAAATAACCCAAAAATATATATTTTGTTGTTTTCTTACTGTACCGAAAATGAACCCAACCGAGGTACGTACCCAACCAAAATGTTTGTGTACCGTTACACCCCGAGTATTAGTACAAAACATCATCAAATCGGATTCAAGTTTGATTTAAAAATGTATAAAAGTTGTTTCACATAAATAGTTGCACTAAGTGTTTCAAGCATTTATTAAAAAACATTATTTTTTAATTCCTCATACATTTAACTGTACTTTAAACTCTTGTGCGTGACTAGTCCTGTTTGTGTGAATAAATTCAGATTTATGGCATATTTGCTATAATACACATAGCTTTGAATTGTACATGGAACAAGCGTGCTACTGTAATGACCTTGTACAACAGTTCATTTTGTGTTTTTATTATTTTAATGTGAAATAAACAGTTGCTATCAAACTGAAATGAAGTTATCTGGTCGTCACTCACAGCTAAATGGTATTATGAACAACTTTTCAGTATGGTGCAGTGCAGTTCTACGCTACGTTATTAAGCATATACTGTTGTCTGTTTATTACACAGGGAAAATAACAGTACTATTAGGAGAGCACAGGTGTAAGATTGTTACATAAGGCAAAGGTGGTGTTATTTAAATGATCACACCAATGTTATACAATACATTGTTATTTATGTGTTATTTAGACCTGCACAGTAATAGAACTCCCAGTCACCCTCACTCCAAACCACCCTTCCCAGTATTTTTTGTCTTTCCCACCATGTTCAAAGGAGATGTAGCGCAGACCGGGGCCATACTCCGAAAATGTGTGGGAGACCTGGTTGAAACAGAAATAATCACATTTTGGCAAAGAAGAAAAAAAAAAAGGTAAGTTTCCTGCATATGTCACCTGTTTCCATGAACAGTCGTCACACTCCGGGTCCAAGGTAACGGGCTCAGGATTGAACTCCTCCAAGACCCCAAGGTTGCCATCAAGCAGACACACGTTCATTTGGTAAGTGCAGCCACAGTCTTGCCTCCCACAGTACCTACAAAATACTCCCATTAAAAGGGTCGTATGGAGCTGTTATTGCCCTAAACTCTGCACTTACCTGAACACTCACCGCTTTATTAACGTGCTTAGCTCTGATAGAGTTCTGCTGTGCAATACGTTTTTTAACATTTTTATTATGTTTTACATTTTTTTAATTATTTTTTGTTGTCTTAAGAGTATTTTATGTAAGTTGTTTTAAAAGCGCTAAACTGGATTGCTGTTCAATTGCATTGTTTACATGCAATGACAATAAAGGTATTCTGATCTGATTGATATCATGATCATTTTTCTAATTTTAAAACACTTAATTTTGGTCTACGTAACGCAGGAGTAGGGAACCTATGGCTCTAGAGCCAGATGTGGCTCTTGATGATTGCACCTGGCTCTCAGATAAATCTTAGCTGACATTGTTTAACACGATAAGTAATGAATAATTCTGCTGGTAGTCACAGTGTCAAAAATAACGTTCAAAGTATAAAACATTCTCATGCATTTTAATCCATCCATCTGGTTTCTACTGCACCTGTTCAAAAAGTCGCATTAATGGTAAGAAGTATTTTTTTTATTGTTGGTTTGCTTCAAAATAACAGTGTTATTAAAAAGAATATGATACTTATTTTATTATACTCTAAAAATGTTGGTTTTACTTAAAAATGCACGCATTTAGTCGTGTTCAGTCTTAAAAAAATATATGGCTCTCACGGAAGTACATTTTAAAATATTTGGCTTTATGGCTCTCTCAGCCAAAAAGGTTCCTGATCCCTGACGTAACGTAATGACGGTTCTTTGCGCTAACGACTATATTTTAGCAACTTTTTGATTGCCTTTAAAGGCCTACTGAAAGCCACTACTAGCGACCACACAGTCTGATAGTTTATATATCAATGATGAAATATTAACATTGCAACACATGACAATACGGCCTTTTTAGTTTACTAAATTGCAATTTTAAATTTCCCGCGAAGTGTCGTGTTGAAAACGTCGCGATATGATGACGCTTATGATGAAGTGTGCGTTTGATGTCTGGGGTTGTAGCGGACATTATTTTCCAGCCCGATCCAAGCTATAAGTAGTCTGCTTTAATTGCATAATTACACAGTATTCTGGACATTGTGTTGCTGAATCTTTTGCAATTTGTTCAATTAATAATGGAGAAGTCAAAGTAGAAAGATGGAGTTGGGAAGCTTTTAGCCTTTAGCCACACAAACAGCCGGTATTTTCTTGTTTAGAATCCCCGAAGGTGAAGCTTAACTATGGAACAGAGCGGTCAAGCGAACATGGTTCCCAACCAAATGTCAACCGGCAGGTTTTGGCGAGAAAATTGTGGTAATAAGTTGGCTCTTACCGTAGACATGAGCGGAGTTTGCGTCCTCCTGCAGCTGCTTGGCTTCCCTCATAGACACTGGCATTCACCACACCCCTCTGACTTTCAGGTACCATATAATCTTACTAAAACACTAGTAACACAATAAGCAGATAAGGGATTTTCCCAAATTATCCTAGTAAATGTGTCTAATAACATCTGAATCACTCCCACTGCCCTCGCCTTTTTTTTGTTTTGTTTTTTTAACTTTTTTTTCCCTCTAGTCCTTCACTCTCACTATCCTCATCCACGAACCTTTCATCCTCGCTCAAATTAATGGGGGAAATCGTTGCTTTCTCGGTCGGAATCGCTCCCGCTGCTGGTGGCCATGATTGTAAACAATGTTCAGATGTGAGGAGCCCCACAACCCGTGACATCACGCGCACATCGTCTGCTACTTCCGGTACAGGAAAGGCTTTTTTATTAGCGACCAAAAGTTGCCAACTTTATCGTGGATGTTCTCTACTAAATCCTTTCAGCAAAAATATGGCAATATGGTGAAATGATGAAGTATGACATAGAATGGACTTGCTATCCCCGTTTAAATAAGAACCTCTCATTTCAGTAGGCATTTAAGAGTATTTTAGGTAGGTTGTTTAAAAAGCACTGAGCTGGATTGCTGTTCAATCGCATTGTTTACATGCAATGACAATAAAGGTGTTATCATCTGATTGATATCATTATAATTTTTCTAATTTCAAAACACTTGTTTTTCGGTCTACAAAACGTAATGACGGTTCTTTGCTCTAAAGCAGGGGTCGGGAACCTTATTGGCTGAGAGCCATGAAAGCCAAATATTTTAAAATGTATTTCCGTGAGAGCCATATAATATTTTTTAAACAATGAATACAACTAAATGCGTGCATTTTTAAGTAAGACCAACATTTTTAGAGTATAATAAGTCTCTTATTCTTTTTAATAACATTGGTATTTGGAAGCTAAGCGATAGTGAATACAATTCTTCCTACCATTAAAGCGACTTCTTGAACAGGTGCGGTAGAAACCAGAAGGATGGATTAAAATACAAAAGAATGTTTTATATTTTGAACGTCATTTTTAACACTGTGATTACCAGCGGAACTATTCTTTACTTATAGTGTAAAGCAAATATTTATCTGAGAGCCAGATGCAGTCATCAAAAGAGCCACATCTGGCTCAAGAGCCATAGGTTCCCTACCCCTGCTCTCAAGACTATATTTTAGCGACTTTTTGATTGCCTTTAAAAAACGTTTCGTTTTGAGAGGCGGAGTTGTTAGATGCAAATGACTTCCGGGTACCATTAAAGAAACCTTGAACCCGTCCTTACAGCGCTTCATCACACTGACTGGGCTAATAATTACATGGTTATATGTATGCCATGATTATACTTTATAAAGTTATTTTCCATTTAACTTCACCAGTTTTAGATTATTTTTATTCAATATCGCAGAATTTTCGCATTTGCCGTTCAAATACTGAGGAGAGACTTGCGGTGAGTCAGCAGCCAGTTGAGCCTCACCATGGATTGCGCAATGACTCTGCTAACTGCTTGCTGCTGTGCAGTGAGACCGTATTGCTGTATGAATTATATTATACATTTCCATGGTTTAGTTAGCTGAGGTTTATAATGTACAGTGTATTTTGTCAACAACTGTATGTGTGTCACGTATTTCTTGTGCTGGACAATCATAAAACAGCTGCGAAGACGCACTGTGTGAGGCACCTGTTCTCCCGCCTCCTGGTGATAGAGGGCGCTAGTGATCCCAGGGATCATTCTTGCGATTAATCGGCTGCAGGATAAGTGACAACCAGCTACATTTAGCAAGTCAAGTGCAGCGGCAGCGATCGTTTATTTTTTCCTCTCCCCTGGCCTTTTAACATGGATAATTACATATCTAAAATAAAATCGTTTTCTAAACTGGACTTTCAATCCAAGCAGGAGGTAATAATTAAAGGAAGACCAACGCCGGAGCTAAAAGGTTTGTTTCAGACAGTGATCTCCATCAAGACAGAGAGACTTTTAAAACCGAAGAAAGATAAGGAAGACTTCTATAAACAAGTTATCGATGCTTTTGATGAGAAGGAGCGGCGCATGGACTTCATTTCTCAGTAAAGGTAAGACCATAATAACGTTTTTTTTCATTAAATGTGCTTTTTTGTGTGTTACAGTTTGTATGTTTAGAGAATGCTGGTATGAGCTTTTAAACATAACCCATGAACTGCTGCCAATCAAATGGTGAATAAGATACTCTTTAGGGTTCATATGTTTATAAATCTGACTGTGATGAAGTCAGTGCCTCACCAGCCATGAACCTCACCGCACGTCACTGATTTCTACCATATATAATTAATCCACTCATGTCACATTTAAACAAAATTCCAAATGCACCGTTTGGAAGGAGCATGCTATAAATATAATCTGCAATGCCTCCACAGTTTGATTCCCAATTTTTGGGACTTATACACGTAAGCAGGCAGGACCCTTTGAACCATGAATAAGGCCACATTAATCTTTGTTTATTTTCTCACCAGTCCTCCACTGCTACAACAGGTTGTGCATCCAGCTGTTCACTCGTGAAGCCTTCCTCTGGTAAGTCAATCAGCTGTCTCTTCAGACACAGCCTAGCATGTAAAAGGTGCAAATTGTAGTAAAATGTGTATTGATGAACTGAAGCCAAGTGTCATCTAACCTGCTTGTTTCGGCCTTTAAGAAAGTTTTGTTGTTTTGTTTAAATGTAGTTTCACAAGTTTCCCACTTACTCAAAGGAGGTTGCAAAGTATTTTGTCACAGCTGCATCGCTGAAGTCGTGGCCCCAGTCTCCTGGCATGTCCTCCACCCTCCACTGGTTTCCACCGTTCTCTGTCAGCTCCCAGAACTCCAGCTGCTCTATTAGAGGGCAGAGGGAGTCCTGGCTTTATTGTAATGCAGTTAATTACAAAATAATTATTCATTTATTCTTATTCCATTATCTTATGTACACACCTGTTTTTGTGCTCTATTATTACACGTTCTGTTATTTATCCGTTATCACAAAATATTGTATACCAGGGGTCGCATGCAGCTCTTTAGTGCCACCTATAGGCTCCATGGAGCTTTCAAATATATATATATATATATGTGTGTATGTATGTATGTATGTATGTACACAAACCGCATTTCCATATGAGTTGGGAAATTGTGTTAGATGTAAATATAAACAGAAAATGATTTGCAAATCATTTTCAAGCCATATTCAGTTGAATATGCTACAAAGACAACATATTTGATGTTCAAACTGATAAACTTTTTTTTTGTGCAAATAATCATTAACTTTAGAATTTGATGCCAGCAACACGTGACAAAGAAGTTGGGAAAGGTGGCAATAAATACTGATAAAGTTGAGGAATGCTCATCAAACACTTATTTGGAACATCCCACAGGTGTGCAGGCTAATTGGGAACAGGTGGGTGCCATGACAGCTTCCCAAAAAATGCTCAGTCTTTCACAAAAAAGGATGGGGCGAGGTACACCCCTTTGTCCACAACTGCGTGAACAAATAGTCAAACAGTTTAAGAACAACCTTTCTCAAAGTACAATTGCAAGAAATTTAGGGATTTCAACATCTACGCTCCATAATATCATCAAAAGGTTCAGAGAATCTGGAGAAAACACTCCACGTAAGCGGCATGGCCGGAAACCAACATTGAATGACCGTGACCTTCCATCCCTCAGACGGCACTGTATCAAAAACCGACATCAATCTCTAAAGGATATCACCACATGAGCTCAGGAACACTTCAGAAAACCACTGTCACTAAATACAGTTGGTCGCTACATCTGTAAGTGCAAGTTAAAGTTCTACTAGGCAAAACGAAAGCCATTTATCAACAACATCCAGAAACACTGCAGGCTTCTCTGGGACCGAGATCCTCTAAGATGGACTGATCCTAAGTGGAAAAGTGTTCTGTGGTCTGACGAATCCACATTCCAAAAGGGAAGCGAACCATCCAGACTTTTAGACGCAAAGTTCAAAAGCCAGCATGTGTGATGGTATGGGGGTGTATTAGTGCCCAAGGCATGGGTAACTTACACATCTGTGAAGGCACCATTAATGCTGAAAGGTACATACAGGTTTTGCAACAACATATGCTGCCATCCAAGCATCGTCGTTTTCATGGACGCCCCTGCTTATTTCAGCAAGACGATGCCAAGCCACATTCAGCACATGTTACAACAGCTTGGCTTCGTTAAAAAAAGAGTGCTGGTACTTTCCTGGCCCGCCTGCAGTCCAGACCTGTCTCGCATGGAAAATGTGTGGCGCATTATGAAGCGTAAAATAGGACAGCGGAGACCCCGGACTGTTGAAGGACTGAAGCTCTACATAAAACAAGAATGGGAAAGAATTCCACTTTCAAAGCTTCAACAATTAGTTTCCTCAGTTCCCAAATGTTTATTGAGTGTTGTTAAAAGAAAAGGTGATGTAACACAGTGGTGAACATGCCCTTTCCCAACTACTTTGGCACGTGTTGCAGCCATGAAATTCTAAGTTATTAGTTGCAACAAAAAAAAAAGTTTATGAGTTTGAACATCAAATATGTTGTCTTTGTAGTGCATTCAACTGAATATGGGTTGAAAATGATTTGCAAATAATTTTATTCTGTTTATATTTACATCTAACATAATTTCCCAACTCATAGGGAAACAGGGTTTGTATACACACACATATATATATATATACACATATATATATATATATATATACACACACACATACATATACATATATATATATGTATATATATATATGTATGACTCTCGCTGCTATGTTGGATCCATTATGGATTGAACTTTCACAGTATCATGTTAGACCCGCTCGACATCCATTGCTTTCCTCTCCAAGGTTCTCATAGTCATCATTGTCACCGACGTCCCACTGGATCATTATTGTCACCGACGTCCCACTGGGTGTGAGTTTTCCTTGCCCTTATGTGGGCCTACCGAGGATGTCGTAGTGGTTTGTGCAGCCCTTTGAGACACTAGTGATTTAGGGCTATATAAGTAAACATTGATTGATTGATTGATTGATTGATATATACATACACATACATATACATACATATATATATATTTACATGTGACTATACCGGGCTACAGATTCCCCAAAATGTCAGCTTGTCAGGTAAGCGAGCTCAGTTCCGAACCTTTATAAAAAAAGGTAATTTTCAACAAAAAACACAAGAGGAATAATAACGATAGTCCGTCAAATATTGCCACTCTCGTATTCATACATTTGTTTCAAATAAATTAAGAAAAATATAAGCTCTGGGAAAAAAATCGCTATCAGGCTTAGTGGTAGTCCTTGAATTGCGGCGGGAAACCTGACTACAGGTATTTATCACGGTATATACACACTATAATTGTGAGGGACTTAGCTATTTTTTAATTAATGTTTCGTTCAATTTAAAGAAGCAAGCACAACACGCCTTTTGAGTTATTCTTTTAAAAAAGGAGTACGGTACATGTACATTTACCATGAACTCCATAATGTGACACATTTTTACATAAATTGGAATTATTTTTACATTGTAGTGAGTGTTTGGTCATTAACTTTGAATTTGTACTATTGTTACATTTATGTCTCGAAAATCATTTTAAAAAACAACAGCTGGTCTCCCTTAAAACCACTAGATGGAGCCAGTGGTCCTCATACAAGGGTTTTAAACTCATGCTTTATACACACAGTTCTATATAATACATTTCATGATAAGAAATGGTACAGTATTTGCATTATATTTTACACTTTAACCAAATCTTCCATATCAAATACCTGTTTTAATAAAGTCCTACTGAAAGCCACTACTAGCAACCACGCAGTCTGATAGTTTATATATCAATGATGAAATATTAACATTGCAACACATGACAATACGGCCGCTTTACTTTACTAAATTGCAATTTTAAGTTTTGCGCGTGACGTCACTGATTGTAGCAGACATTTTGTTCCAGCCCGATCACAGCTATAAGTCGTCTACTTTAATCGCATAATTACACAGTATTCTGGACATCTGTGTTGCTGAATCTTTTGCAATTTGTTCAATTAATGGAGACGTCAAAGAAGAAAGATGTAGGTGAGAAGCGCTGTATTGCGGCCGCCTTTAGCAACACAAACACAGCCGGTGATTCCTTGTTTACATTCCCGAAAGGTGCAGCTTTACTATGGAACAGAGCGGTCAAGCGAATATGGTTCTCTACCACATGTCAACCAGTAGGTTTTGGTGAGACAATTCTGGTAATAAGTCTGCTCTTACCGTAGACATGAGCGGAGCTTGCGTCGTTCCTCGTGCACCTGTCAAAGAGGCAGCTGCGGACTCTCTTGCCTCCTCCGACCGGCCGCCCCCGAACGTGGGATGCTTCCATTGTGGAGGAAGGAAGAAAAAACTGGCCCGACCGGCTGCCTTCGCTTCGCCTTGTCGAGAAATGTGGCTTCCCTCAGAGACAGTGGCGGTCAACATACCCCTCCGACTTTCAGGTACGACTATATAATCTCACTAAAACACTTGTACCACAATAAGCAGATAAGGGATTTTCCAGAATTATCCTAGTAAATGTGTCTAATAAAATCTGAATCGCTCCCACTGCCCTGTCTTTTTTTTCTAGTCCTTCATTCTCACTATCCTCATCCACGAATCTTTCATCCTCGCTCCAATTAATGGGGAAACCGTCGCTTTCTCAGTCCGAATCGCTCTCGCTGCTGGTGGCCATGATTGTAAACAATGTGAGGAGCTCCACAACCCGTGACGTCACGCACACATCGTCTGCTACTTCCGGTACAGGCAAGGCTTTTTTATTAGCGACCAAAAGTTGCCAACTTTATGGTGGATGTTCTCTACTAAATCCTTTCAGCAAAAATATGGCAATATGGCGAAATGATGAAGTATGACACATAGAATGGAGCTGCTATCCCCGTTTAAATAAGAACATCTCGTTTCAGTAGGCCTTTAAACACGTTGAAAAACTTATTGGGGTGTTACCATTTAGTGGTCATTTGTACGGAATATGTACTGTACTGTGCAATCTACTCATACAAGTTTTAATCAATCAATCAAAAATGCAACTTTGTCACTTTTTGTTGTGCTGATTCCACACTTGATCAAATAAAAGCTAATACAAATAACAGAAGTAATGAACAAATTAAAAAGATGGTTTGAGAAAAACAGACTACCTTTGAATCTCAGTAAGACTAAAATAATGCTATTTGGTAACCGTAGAAGAGAAAAGCAAACACAAATACAAATAGACGGAGTTGACATTTAAAGTGTAAAATAAAACACATCTTTGGGTGTAACAATAGATGATAAAATGAACTGGAAATCTCATGTTTAAAAAAAAATACATAAAGTATTGTGTTTCAGAGTCTCCTACTCTGAAACATGTTTTCCTCCAACCATTTGAGATACTAAGAAATGTAGTTTATTTGCCACAATGAAGGTGATTGTATTAGTCAGTTGTGTGACCAAAAATAAATGATCAGTCAGGAGGTGATCGGTTCTGAAAAGCATTCATCGGCAGGGGCCGATCGGGTACTAACGTTGTTAGGATTGGGTTAAAGTCAAACCAAAGACTATAAAAATGAGAGCCATTACCTCCCTGTTTGGCACTCAGCATCAAGGGTCGGAATTGGTGGTTAATCACCAAAAATTATTCCCGGGCGTGGCCACTGCTGCTGCTCACTGCTCCCCTCACCTCCCAGGACGTGATCAAGGGTGATGGGTCAAATGCAGAGGGTAATTTCACCACACCTAGTGTGTGTGTGACAATCATTGCTACTTTAACTTTATAAAGAAATATGCTGTGACGCGTTCACTTCAAACCCTAACCCTAATTAACCTAAATAACACACAAATGTCCACAAGATAGTGACAGGAATCATACTGTCAGATATTTTTAAATAATTCCTGTGTAAATTTGTTGTCGGCCAAAATGAACACGTCTGTGTGTCAGTAGAGGGCGCACTTTGTTCACAGCCCACGTTGATAAAAAAACATCTTCATTTAAGTAATGTATAAAACCTTTTTTCTGTGATGTACCCTCTGTGAACATTTTTTTAATTCAAGTACCCCCTAATCAGAGCAAAGCATTCTTGGTTGAAAAAAAGAGATAAAGAAGTAAAATACAGCACTATTGTACAAACGATTGTCTCTGAAACGCTTGTTTTTTTTGTGTGTCATTGAGTTGCTTGAGTGTAGTTCACTTTTACGACACTGGAGGGGGCATTGAACACATCATTACGTCATCAAGCTCTGAAAGTTACGGTGAACTTCGATGTCATTTGTTTAATTGACAGTGTGCGTCAATACAAAGTCAGTTACTTTATATACACTTTAATATCACCTGTTTTGTGCTCAAAACTATATTGCGACTCTTTTGGTCAGTTTTATTGTAGTCTAATGGCTGTTTGGCATCAGGTTCACAAGCTAACTGCTAGCTAAACATCACACCTTGATTGTAGCATCAAACATCTTGGTTAGCCCCAAGTGACAATTTAGAATTATTGTTGTGATGTTATTTACATTCTAATAATTATTACATTACTTAGGGCTGGGATGTTCAAATACTGTGCATTTATGTCAACTGTGTGTACACAGCTAAGTGATGTATATTTAACAGCCCTGTTGCAGGCTTGTACTTATATTTCATTGCGTTGTGGTCACTTTAGTTGATTTATAATGATTGTATTTGTTTGTTTAGGAAACCACACACTAGAGATGCGCGGATAGGCAATTATATCATCCGCCTCACCAAAATCGTCATCCACCCGCCGTCCACCCGAACTAACATTTTATCAGGACCGTACCCGCCCGCCTAATTACATCAGAGGTTGGCCACCTTTACCACTCACAGAGCTACTTAAAACTGTTTCACAGAGTAACTAAGACAATCGGAGCCGCTAACGTTCTCACGACTATCCAAAAGATTTCATCCTGATGATATGGGCATGCTGTGAAGCCATTGCCTTTGACACCTTCAACAACATGTAGGAACCGACTGTTGGTCCAGCAACATGTTGTGTGAAGCTTCCGCAATCACACGTATGAGATTGAAAGGCGTACTGGGTGATACAGAGTACACTGATGGTTGTGATATAAACAACTTTAACACTTACTAATATGCGCCACGCTGTGAAGCCACACAA
Organism: Nerophis ophidion; assembly: GCF_033978795.1. Taxonomy (NCBI): domain Eukaryota; kingdom Metazoa; phylum Chordata; class Actinopteri; order Syngnathiformes; family Syngnathidae; genus Nerophis; species Nerophis ophidion. The sequence goes on from NC_084626.1 coordinate 53,711,242, forward strand.
TACAAGATTGACAAACACATTTCGGGAGAACATCTTCACAGTAACACAACATTAACGCAACACAACTAATACCCATAATCCTTTGTATTCATGACACTTCCTGAATATATTTTACACCCCCGCGCCCCCAACCCTGCCCACCTTACCGACGCATGGTAAAGTATTCATGACACAGGAAGTGTCATGAATACAAAGGATTATGGGTATTTGTTGTGTTGCGTTTATGTTGTGTTACTGTGAGGATGTTCTCCCGAAATGTGTTTGTCATTCTTGTTTGGTGTGGCTTCAAAGCGTTGCGCATATTACTAAGAGTGTTAAAGTTGTTTATATCACAACCATTAGTGTACTCTGTGTCACCCAGTATGCCTTGCAGTTGTGTGTGTGTTGCTGTGGAAAATCACACACAACATGATGCTGGACTGACAAGCAGATCATGCATGATGTAGAAGGTGACTAAGCTAATGTCTTCATAGCACGCACTAATATTTAATATCTGGGTGACTGCCGGTAGTCATTCAAGAGAATATTAGCGTCTCTTATTGTCATCTTTGCTTTATGACACGGGTCATAAATGGCTCTTTGATTGGCAAAGGATACTGATCCCAGAACCATGTATATCAAATATCTCCGGATGGTTCAACCGCCACCAGCCCGAATCTAATTAAAATCTATTTTTACGTCATGTCAACCGCCCGACCTGCAGTAAACTCCGCGGATGAGACCGCAAACCGCGCATCTCTACCACACACACACGCAAACGAACAACTCATGCATGTCTTCAATGTACAATTGAACCTGCAAATCTGGATTTGGACAATCTATTATTTCTCCTGCACTCACCTGAACGAATAATTGCTATCCTGACCCGACACCCTGAAGTGATTTCTAATCCATATTAAACCAGTCATTGTCGTCACTACAACTATGTCATCAGTTTCTGATTTATTAAATTGTATAACAGTGCAAAATATTGCTCATTTGTAGTGGTCTTTCTTCAACTATTTGGAAGAAAAATATTTAAAAATAACTAAAAACTTTCTGAAAAATAAGTGATACATTTATATATAAAGATTTCTCCACATGGAACATGTCCACAAAAAATCTAGCTGTCAACACTGAATATTGCATTGTTGCATTTCTTTTTACACTTTATGAACTTACATTCATATTTTGTTGAAGTATTATTCAATAAATATATTTATAAAGGATTTTTGAATTTTGCTATTTTTAGAATAGTTTTTAAAAATCCCTTCAAGTACCCCCATTTGAGAACCACTTGTATAAAAGAACTTACCCTCTCCATTGAAAAGAACTTACCCTCTCCATTGGGATTCTTTAACAGGTTTCTAGCCATGACGACAGACAGCACGCTGAGTCTAAACAGAAGAAGAGCAACTTAGAACATCTGCGCCTTCCATTGTTCATCGGTCTCAAGTAGGACTGGGCAATACGTACAGTAAGTTTCTATTTTATTTTTTTTTTATCTTAAAAAGATAAGGGAATCCTAGTTCAGTAAACATAAATTGACTACAGCCGTGTGAGCTAAAATTGTGATTACCCGTGAGTCATTGTCTAAAACAGGGGTCACCAAGGCGGGCACCAGGTCGCCCGTAAGGACCAGATGAGTCGCCCGCTGGCCTGTTCTAAAAATAGCTCAAATAGCAGCACTTACCAGTGAGCTGCCTCTATTTTTTAAATTGTATTTATTTACTAGCAAGCTGGTCTGACTTTGCTCGACATTTTTAATTTTAAGAGAGACAAAACTCAAATAGAATTTGAAAATCCCAGAAAATATTTTAAAGACTTGGTCTTCACTTGTTTAAATAAATTCATTAATTTTTTTACTTTGCTTCTTATAACTTTCAGAAGGACAATTTTAGAGAAAAAATAAGACCTTTAAAAGCATTTTAGGATTTTTAAACACATATACCTTTTTACCTTTTAAATTCCTTCCTCTTCTTTCCTGACAATTTAAATCAACGTTTAAGTTAAAAAAAAAATGTATTTTAAAGAATAATAAATACATTTTAATTTAATTCTTCATTTTAGCTTCTGTTTTTTCAACGCAGAATATTTGTGAAATATTTCTTCAAACTTATGATTAAAATTCAAAAAATTATTTGGGCAAATCTACAAAATCTTTAGAATCAAATTTAAATCTTATTTCAAAGTCTTTTGAATTTGTTTTAAAAAATTTTGTTCTGGAAAATCTAGAAGAAATAATGATTTGTCTGTTAGAAATATAGCTTGGTCCAATTTGTTATATATTCTAACAAAGTGCAGATTAGATTTTAACCTATTTAAAACATGTCATCAAAATTCTAAAATTAATATTAATCAAGAAAAATTACTAATGATGCTCCATAATTTTTTTTTTAATTTTTTCAAAAAGATTCGAATTAGCTAGTTTCTCTTCTTTTTTCTTGGGTTGAATTTTGAATTTTAAAGAGTCGAAATTGAAGATAAACTATGTTTCAAAATTAAATTTTCATTTTTTTCCTGTTTTCTCCTATTTTAAACTGTTCAATTAAGTGTTTTTTTTTTAAATCATTTATTCTCTACAAAAAAACTTCCGTAAAAGGAAAAAAAATGTACGGCGGAATGACAGACAGAATACCCTTTTTTTTTAAATATTTATCTGTTTCTATATGTATTTAATATGAGAAATCATTAAGATAATCAGTGTTTCCACAAAGATAAATATCATTAATTATTAATAATAACATAGAGTTAAAGGTAAATTGAGCAAATCGGCTATTTCTGGCAATTTATTTAAGTGTGTATCAAACTGGTAGCCCTTCACATTAATCAGTACCCAAGAAGTAGCTCTTGCTTTCAAAAAGGTTGGTGACCCCTGATCTAAACACATCCTTTTTGGAATTTGCCGGCCTGGGGGGATGAAAGCACTAAAGCCCAATCCGTTGACTGCACCGCACAACACATTCAGCAAAAGCCAGCCTCATTGCATTGCTGAATAGGAAGCATCACGGAGGACCAGGATCACTCCACTGACAGAAGATGTCAGTCAGCAAAAAAACAACTAGAACGAGTCATGGAATGATAGCAACCAGTTTGTTTTACCATGATTACTGTACTTAATAGGTTTTATCAACTCATTTACAGTCTGTACGATGCTATTGTTAGAATACCACGGACAAAAACGATATACTCATGGAGTGTGAAGACTCAAAATAGAGCTGAGTCATGTGCTCAGCCAATGTTACCGTCACAAAATACACGATGCATGCATATCGATGTCATTAACTCGCTGATATCTCAGAGAAACACACAGGACGGTTACTCACGGCTCCAAAGGGCGAGTTGAGGTTGATGCTATTTCTCGGGACACTTGAGCTCCTCTGCAGCGATGAAGCGTCCTCGTGCCAGCGGGCCTTTTATTGCAAGGGTGGGGAGGGAGCGTCTGTCCAGTGGAACTCAGCAGAAACACATGCACACACTCAGCACAAATACCAACCGGGGTAAACACCTCAAAAACCGACAACATTAGGTGTTGTGATTAGGTTACAACTACAGATGTCCGATAATATCCGACTGCCGATATTATCGGCCGATAAATGATTAAATTATCGGTAACTGTATCAAAAAGTAAAATGTATGAGTGGTACATGGCCCAATCACATAATATCCACGGCTTTTCACACACACAAGTGAATGCAAGGCATACTTGGTCAACAGCCATACAGGTCACACTGAAGGTGGCCGTATAAACAACTTTAACACTGCTACAAATATGCGCCACACTGTGGACCCACACCAAACAAAAATGACAAACACATTTCGGGAGAACATCCGCACCGTAACACAACATAAACACAACAGAACAAATACCCAGAACACCTTGCAGCACTAACTCTTCCAGGACGCTGCAATATACACCCCCCGCTCCGCCCCCACCACAACCTCCTCATGCTCTCTAAGGGAGAGCATGTCCCAAATTCCAAGCTGCTGTTTTGAGAGGCATGTTTAAATAAATAATGCACTTTGTGACTTCAATAATAAATATGGCAGTGCCATGTTGGCATGTTTGTTCCATAACTTGAGTTGATTTATTTTGTAAAACCTTGTTACATTGTTTAATGCATCCAGCGGGGCATCACAACAAAATTAGGCATAATAATGTGTTAATTCCACAACTGTATATATCGGTATCGGTTGATATCGGAATCGGTAATTAAGAGTTGGACAATATCAGATATCGGCAAAAAAGCCATTATCGGACATCTCTAGTTACAACCATTGTACAGAGGTGGGGGCAGTAGGCCAAACTTGTACTCAAAGAGGAGTAACATTTTTTTAGAGCAGAACTGGGCCAAAAATGTGCCTGGTGGGCCAATGTGTATGTTTGTATGAATCATATGTACACTTTTAGTTGTAAAAATCTGCTATACAGTATTAAGTTAAAGTTAAAGTAGCAATGATTGTCACACACACACACAAGGTGGGGCGAAACTATTCTCTCCATTTGACCCATCACCCTTGTTCACCCCTGGGAGGTGAGGGGAGCAGTGAGCAGCAGCGGTGGCCACGCTCCGGAATCATTTTTGGTGATGTGTGTTTGGGTCCATTTTTTTCCCAAGGAACACTAATACCAAAAGTCACAATGACAGACCACCTCAAAAAAAAACGGAATGAGACACCAAAAATGAACGTGAAAAAAAGAATGTGGGATTTACAATATTAACTATGAACAATAAAACATTGAATATTAACATATGAACGTCGCTCCTCTTTTACTTCTCAGATCCAGCTCCTCCATTGATATCTTTTACAATCAAGCAAAACTGCTTACCTTGTCACGTGGAAACCTCATAGTGATGCGTGTTGAGTCACCCCAAGATGCACGAGGACCAAGACAGGCAGGAATTGCAGGTAGGAGCTTGGTTTAATACAAAAATATAAAAGAACACTGACACAAAAGGCAAAAGAAAGCGCGTGCCAACGCACGGGGAGCGCGGCTAACACTTAGCACTGAGACAAAGTCCAAAAAGTGACGTGCTGAGCGCATTAGAAGCTAAGACAACACTTAGCACAAGTATTGAGATAGAGAAGATACCAACGTGAGTGTCGCATACAGCAAACAAAGGATCCAGAATGAACAGAGGTCGAAGGCAGGCTTAAATACTAAAGCAAACAATTACCACAGGTGTGCGTCAAAAAGCATCGCAAGTGGAACAAATGCGAAACCATGGTAACAAGGTAAAACAGGAAGTGCAAAAACTAAGAACAGGAAGAGTCCAAAACGATGGACAAAACACAAAAGGACTCAAAAACCAAAACAATATATATGATCCGGGCGGCGGATCATGACATACCTTGCGCTTCTACATCAAGCAAAAGTCAGGCTCGGTATACAAAATTAGGCTTTATTTTGGGGGCACAACATATATAGCATAAACAATCCAACATACACAGTAAGTACCTCCCAATATGGGAGAGGAAATGTTCAAGTTCAACATTGCAGTTTGATCAGGATTGTCCTGCATGACAGTACAGTACAAAGTCAACCATAATGACATAAATAACAAGTGGTGAGTAGTTTTTTGGAAAATATCAGTAAAAGCCAAGATTGACCGAAATGTTCAATTGCAAGAATGACTACATATTTTCAGAGAGAAGGAACACCAAAGCATTGGGGACTTTTGTTGCGTTTCTTGGACTGAAGCCAGCTTCTAAACGACCAGTGTGTTTTATTTAGGGCAGGGGTCGGCAACCTTTACCACTCAAAGAGCCATTTTGACACGTTTCACAAAATACAGAAAATAATTGGAGCCACAAGACTCTTGAAATTTATAATGAAATAACACTGTATACAGAAGGATTTTTTTGCTTTGTGCTATGTATAAACCAGGGGTCTCAGACACGCGGCCCGCAATTAAATATGAAGATTTGATGTTAGTGCAGCCAGTGAGTTTTATATGAATGCCCCTTATGAGCATCACGCATACAATTCCTCCCGATTTGTCGATTTGTCCAGGACACTCGCGGGTTTAAGAGTGACTACTACGTCGGACGTCTGCTGAGTAAACCCATTCAACAAATATAAGGGCGTGCTAGAATAGCGCTGTCTTTAATGCCCTCCACAACTTGTACAAACAGCTTAACAATCAGGTCACGTGTTGTATGTGGCTTCTGCAGACGGACACATGTGACTGCAAGGCATTCTTGTTCTACAGCCATACAGGTCACACTGGGGGTGCCAGTTTAAACAACTTTAACACTGATACAAATATGCGCCACACTGTGAACCCACACAAATCAAGACGGACAAATACATTTCGGGAAAACACCCGCACTGTAAAACAACATAAGAAATACCCAGAATCCCATGCAACCCGCACTCTTCCATGCTACATTATACACCCCGCTAGCACCAGCCCCCCACCCCCTCCTGCGTCAGTTGAGGTGGGCGGAGTTGGGGGGTGAATAATGTAGCCTGGAAGAGTCAGGGTTGCAGGGGATTCTGGGTATTTGTTATGTTGTGTTTATGGTGTGTTACAATGCGGATGTCTTCCCAAATTTTGGTTTGTCATTCTTGTTTGGTGTGGGTTCACAGTGTGGCGCATATTAGTAAGAATGTTAAAGTTGTTTATATCACAACCCTCAGTCTAACCTGCATGGCTGTTGAACAAGTATGCCTTGCAATCGCTTGAGGACTGTAATTGAGGTTTCACACAATATGTGACCGGCACGCACGCACATAGTGTTGTGTAACAGCGGGCACAACTACAGGTGTTAGAAGATGTTATGGACACTGCCATCAGGGTGCGCCTCACAATGTTGCTGTCCCAGTGAAAATCGCTGCATGCAAATCTCAGACAATTTTAGGGAAAGGCTCCGAGGTCAGAAATCTCCTGGTAAATTCGGGATGGTCGGTAAATTTACAGCTGAGCCGCACCAGAGTGGTCAAAGAGCCGCATGCGGGTCTTGGGCCGCGGGTTGCCGACCTCTGATTTAGGGAGAAGAGAAACAGCTAAATGAAAAGAAACTAAAAATTGTTCAAGAGCCCTTCTATAGAACTTTCCTGTGTCACGTTTCCTGGTTAGTAGAAGCAACAGTGAGTAAAATCTCACCTTGTACCTGTGACTAATCCTCTTTGAAGCCACTTATGTCCATACAACCAAAAATGTATACAATGGAACCCGCTTAAGTCGGTCTTGCTACAACACAACAACTTGTACACTCATCAAGTCCCAGTCAACTCTTCTTATTACTAGCAAGTAAGCCTGGGACGATATACTGTTCCTTAAATTATTGCATTGTATTAATCAAATATTGGCAAAACAGGAACGACCAACTTTTGTGTGTCGGCAAAGTACCCACAGCCTGCAGAAATGTGCTGTCTGCTATGAGGTTGGCGTGAGGCAGCAAGCGTTTCCTCGTCAACGTCAGTCTTGTTACAACTCATCTTTCCTGCGAAAAAGGGTCTCCGGCAAGTTTTTGTGCTCCAGCAAGCTTGTGCCATGAAGGCCAAGCTCTGTTTCAAAAGAGTATAAACATACTGTATGACAGGGGTCACCAACCTTTTTGAAAGCAAGAGCTACTTCTTGGGTACTGATTCATGCCAACGGCTACCAGTTTGATACACACTTAAATAAATTGCCAGAAATAGCCAATTTGCTCAATTTACCTTTAATAAATAAAACTAAATACATAAAAAAAGGCTATTTCTGTCTGTCTTTCCGTCGTACATCTTTTTTTTCTTTTATGGAAGGTTTTTTTGTAGAGAATAAATGGTGATAAAAACACTTAATTGAACGATTTAAAAGAGGAGAAAATACAAAAAAAATGAAAATTAAATTTTGAAACATAGTTCATCTTCAATTTCGACTCTTTAAAATTCAAAATTCAACCGAAAAAAATCAAGAGGAAAAACTAGCTAATTCGAATCTTTTTGAAAAAATTAAAAAAAGAATTTATGGAACATCATTAGTAATTTTTCCTGATTAAGATTAATTTTAGAATTTTAATGACATGTTTTAAATAAGTTAAGATCCAATCTGTACTTTGTTAGAATATATAACAAATTGGACCAAGCTATATTTCTAACAAAAACAAATCATTATCATTTTTAGATTTTCCAGAACAAAAATGTTAAAATAAATTCTAAATACGTTGAAATAAGATTTAAATTTGATTCTACAGATTTTCTAGATTTGCCAGAATATTTTTTTTGAATTTTAATCATAATAAGTTTGAAAAAATATTTCACAAATATTCTTCGTCGAAAAAACAGAAGCTAAAATGAAGAATTTAATTAAAATATTTTATTATTCTTTACAAAAAAAAAAAATACTTGAACATTGATTTAAATTGTCAGGAAAGAAGAGGAAGGAATTTAAAAGGTTCCAAAGTTATATGTGTTTAAAAATCCGAAAAATCATTTTTAAGGTTGTGTTTTTTCTCTAAAATTGTCTTTCTGAAAGTTATAAGAAGCAAAGTAAAAATATAAATGAATTTATTCAAACAAGTAAAGACCAAGTCTCTAAAATATTTTCTTGGATTTTCAAATTCTATTTGAGTTTTGTCTCTCTTAGAATTAAAAATGTCGAGCAAAGCGAGACCAGCTTGCTAGTAAATAAATACAATTTAAAAAATAGAGGCAGCTCACTGGTAAGTGCTGCTATTTGAGCTATTTTTAGAACAGGCCAGCGGGCGACTCATCTGGTCCTTACGGGCACCGCGTTGGTGACCCCTGCTTTAGGTCATACATTATTCTCCTTATATTGCTAGAAAAAGTTTTTAAAAAAGTGCAACTTCAGCAATGGCTACTTTGGATTATGTTGACATCAGTCACCCGGTCAGAGGGGTGTGCACATAAACGGGTTCCACTGTATTTGTTAACACCCAGACTAAAATGGAGGTGGCTGAAATAATCTCCTGTTAAGTATTGAATATTTGAATAACACTCAACAACTCAAGAAATGTTAAAACAAATGATCACGCCCCAAAAGGGAACTGAAGTCGATTTACTTTGATGTTCCCTCTTAGGTTGTAGACCATGTTCTGATTCCAAATAAGCAACATCTTTATGACATTAGAAGCTCACCTGCATGGCATCTTCTTCTTCTTCGTGGCTGATATTTTAGTGCAGCACCAGAGTGTGTGTATTCCAGTGATACAACATGTCCATCAATGATTCCTGACAAAGTCTCAGTCATGCTTATCAAAGTGATATTATTCCAATGTCCCGGCCGCTCTGGAGGCTCCGCTGGTGTTCTAGGCTTCTGAGGACGCCTGGGGTTTAAGCTGGGCCTTCTCCATGGCTGTACCATATGGATCTGACCTTTTGAAGAAGCCCATCTAGAAGATAATAGCCCAGTCATTCTATAGTATGCCACACGCAATGTAGACTTCTTAGACCAGGACTCAACAAAGTGCAGAGTTGTATTTTGTTACATGTAATACATATTCAAAAGCTTTGACTGGCTTGACCTACACTGTAGTGGTTTTAGTCTCTTAAATGGGAAAAAATACAATTAGGAAAAGTGATTAATATCAAATTGGGTGCTGCATCGTTTAAAGGCCTACTGAGACCCACTACTAGCGACCACACAGTCTGATAGTTTATATATCAATGATGAAATATTAACATTGCAACACATGACAATACAGCCTTATTAGTTTACTAAATTGCAATTTTAAATTTCCCGCAAAGTGTCGTGTTGAAAACGTCGCGGTATGATGACGAGTGCGTTTGATGTCCGGGGTTGTAGCGGACATTATTTTCCAGCCCGATCCAAGCTATAAGTCGTCTGCTTTAATCGCATAATTACACAGTATTCTGGACATCTGTGTTGCTGAATCTTTTGCAATTTGTTCAATTAATAATGGAGACGTCAAAGTAGAAAGATGGAGGTGGGAAGCTTTTAGCCTTTAGCCACACAAACACACGGTGTTTCCTTGTTTAAAATTCCCGGAGGTGAAGCTTTACTATGGATCAGAGCAGTCAAGCGAACATGGATCCCGACTACATGTCAACCGGCAGTTTTCGGTGAGAAAATTGTGGAAATAAGTCGCCTCTTACAGCCAGCGTCCTCCTGCAGCTGCCGTGACGTCTCTCAGAGACTCTGGTGTCAACACAACCGTGGCCACACTCCTGCGACTTTAAGGTACTATTTAACTCACTAAAACACTAGCAACACAATAGGCAGATAAGGGATTTCCCGGAATTATCCTAGTAAATGTGTCTAAAAACATCTTTTTTTTCAAGGCCTTCACTCTCCATTTCCTCATCCACGAATCTTTCATCCTCGCTCAAATTAATGGGGAAATTGTCGCTTTCTCGGTCCGAATCGCTCTCGCTGGTGGTGGCCATGATTGTAAACAATATTCAGATGTGAGGAGCTCCACAACCCGTGACATCACGCGCACATCGTCTGCTACTTCCGGTACAGGCAAGGCTTTTTTATTAGCAACCAAAGGTTGCCAACTTTATGGTGGATGTTCTCTACTAAATCATTTCAGCAAAAATATGGCAATATGGTGAAATGATGAAGTATGACACATAGAATGGAGCTGCTATCCCCCTTTAAATAAGAACATCTCATTTCAGTAGGCCTTTAATTAGTCTGTAGATGGTCATTGGCAAAAAAAGTATCATGCAAAACCAAGTTTTCTTACTTATTGGTACCTGTTTTTGTGTGTTTGGGATCTGCATACCGTGTTTCTGTACGGTATTGTAAGGCGCGCTGCTGATGAGCAGGTCTATTCAGGTCTTTTTTCATACAAAAGGCGCACCGGATTATAAAGCGCATTAGAGGGGTCTTTTTTTTTTTCTAAAAGCAAAACACTTCTTTGTGGTCTCCATAACACATGATGGTGGTTCTTTGGTCAAAATGTTGTATAGATGATATTTTCAAGATCATCTTCAAGCAGTTTTCTGACAGTCGCTTCCAGATGTGCCGTTTTGTGGGTGGTCTTATTTACGTGGCTTACCTTTGGCAGCGTCTTTTCTCCGTGATTTGTTGTAGCGGTGTAGCGTGCAAGGACGGGAGTGGAAGAAGTGTCAACAGATGGAGCTAACTGTTTTAATGACATTCAGACTTTACTTCAATCAATAACGGAGCAGCATCTCCTCATCTGTGGCTCACGAGTGCAACAACAACGCTGGAAATGTGTCCCTTGAAAAACCGTTGTACCGGAACTCTACAAAAACTTAAATGTAAACTCACTACACCGGTATGTTTTAGTGCTTTCATGGCGGATTTACTGACAGATATAAGTAAGAACTTTACACTACTTTATATTAGAAATGGCAACAACGGAGGATGAATGTCCCATAACAAGAAGATAGAGAAAAAGAGGAAGCTTATCGACTACGGTGTCGACAGAGACTACAAAGGCGGACGTGCGCAAATTTTCAGGACTTGTGCAGATCCTAAATACAGATCAGCAGGTACCAGAAAGTAAGAACAGTTGCTTTTGCATAATATTGCGAAACAAAATTCCAGATAATGTCTTACCTTATACACACACCATAATAAGCAAAGTACAATCCAAGCGAAGCGGCTTCAAAGCTTACCAAAGTTGTAATGAAATATTTTGATAGATTTTTGTGCACCTTGTGTAAAGTTCTATATTTTAAATGGATTATATAACATGTTGCTGTTTACTTGAGTCATGTTGTAGTCTACTCATATATTTTATGTGTGACTGCCATCATATTGCAGTCTACACGTATCTCTTATGTGTGACTGCCATCTACTGGTTACACTTATCATTTCACCATATACCAAATAAAACAGCTTCAAGCTCGGTAAGCACAACCAAAATTATTCTGTACATTAGGTGCACAGGGTTATAAAGCGCATTGTTGAGTTTTGAGGACATGAAAGGATTTTAAGTGTGCCTTATAGTCGGAAAAATATGGTACATAAGAGTGACAAATCGGGGAATTCTGACTTGTTAGAAGTTTTAAATATTTTGACTAGAAGTTAGAAATATATACTCCATGAGAGTGTGAGTTTTTCCAGTGGAAATACTCTGACACAGTTAGGTGCCATGTCTAGTTAACAATCTTGTTACCTTGTACAGCAGGTAAATGAGCAAGGAGAGTAAAAGCAGCCCAGCCAGAACCGCCAGAACGATGATCCACCAGGGAACAGAGAAAATGTTATCAGGCTTGCTCCACAGGACAGACGTCACCACCTAAACGACAAGAGGCCATGATCCATTCGGTCATTTGACTCGCATCCATTTTACTTGCTAGCAAGACAGGAAAAAAAAGCTAAAACAAAAAAAAAGGCTTACTACCTTTTTAAAGCCAGATGGCTTTGATTTTGGAAGAATGGAATAAGGCATCTTGTCCACAGTGAACTGAACAGAGCATTCCAAAAGATACTGCTTGTAGGCCCTCTGAAGAAAAACAAAACAGCAATAAACTAACTGTTTTTGTTAACAAAAAAACTATAACATAAACATAAAGTTAAGTGGAATTATGTTAGGCTGACAGCAAGTTGTTACAGTTTGTGGTAAAATACTTACAAACCCCGTTTCCATATGAGTTGGGAAATGGTGTTAGATGTAAATATAAACGGAATACAATGATTTGCAAATCCTTTTCAAGCCATATTCAGTTGAATATGCTACAAAGACAACATATTTCATGTTCTAACTCATAAACTTTATTTTTTTTTTGCAAATAATAATTAACTTAGAATTTCATGGCTGCAAAACGTGCCGAAGTTGCATCCCAAGAACACCATACCTACTGTGAAGCATGGGGGTGGAAACATCATGCTTTGGGGCTGTTTTTCTGCTAAGGGGACAGGACGATTGATCCGTGTTAAGGAAAGAATGAATGGGGCCATGTATCCTGAGATTTGGAGCCAAAACCTCCTTCCATCAGTGAGAGCTTTGAATGGTTGACCAAATACTTATTTTCCACCATAATTTACAAATAAATTCTTTAAAATTCCTACAATGTGAATTCCTGGATTTGTTTTTCCACATTCTGTCTGTCACAGTTGAAGTGTACCTATGATGAAAATGACAGACCTCTGTCATCATTTGAAGTGGGAGAACTTGCACAATCACTGGCTGACTAAATACTTGTTGGCCCCACTGTACCGTACAACCATAATCGGAACCTATAAAAATCGGTACTCTTCCCTACTTATGTTACCACATCCCATTTTTCCAAGCCTTATCTGAATCATTCATGTGTTCATTACTAACTTCATCCTTACCCACACAAGGGAAATCTAGCATGGAGACTGATTGAGATCATGTATTTTTTTTAATTTACAAGTCATTGTGTGAAGTGAATTATATTTATGTAGCACTTTTTCTCAAGTGACTCAAAGTGCTTTACATAGTGAAAGCCAATATCTAAGTTCCATTTAAAGCAGTGTGGGTGACACTGGGAGCAGGTGTGTAAAGTGTCTTGCCCAAGGACACAACGGCAGTGACTAGGACGGCGGAAGCGGGGATTTAACCTGGAACCCTCAAGTTGCTGGCACAACCACTCTACCAACCGAGCTATACCGCCCAATTGGAGTGGTTTCTTTTTCACCAAGCTTTTTGCTGATAGTCTTGAAGTGCATTCGTCTTGTGCAAGTCTACAATCATGTCCCTTTGATAGTTTGGTGCTCATTTGGGAGTGTGAATTATTAACCCCCACCAGAGGGCAGTATGTTTCCACGCTTCCTGGCTTTTCTTATTCTGGAATGTTGATGAAGTTACTTCTGCTGTAAATTGTGTCTTCTCACCTCAATGAAAGTCTCTGCCCAAAGTCGGAATTGAACACGGAGTATACCACTGGCTCCTCTGTCCAGCAGCCCAACGTTACACTTCAGCCGCCAGCACTCCACGGTTGAGCATGTCTGTCACACACATTCATACAATAATGGATATTTCCCTACGCAATGACTTTAAAGTCCTACTGAAAGCCACTACTAGCGACCACACAGTCTGATAGTTTGTATATCAATGATGAAATATTAACATTGCAACACATGACAATACGGCCGCTTTACTTTACTAAATTGCAATTTTAAATTTCCCGCAGAGTATCCTGTTGAAAACGTTGCGGCACGATGACGCGTGTTTGTGACGTTATTGTTTGGAGCGGACATTATAATCCCAGCACCACTCACGGCTAAAAGTCGTCTCTTTTCATCGCATAATTACACAGTATTTTGGACATCTGTGTTGCTGAATCTTTTGCAATGTGTTCAATTAATAATGGAGACGTCAAAGAAGAATGCTGTTGGTGGAAAGAGGTGGATTGCAGCTGCCTTTAGCACCGAAACACAGCAGGTGTTTCTTTGTTTGTTGTGAAGCTTTAACACAGAGTGGTCAAGCGAACATGTTTCTCTACGTCAACCAGCAAGTTTTTGAATGGGAAAATTGTGATATTAAATCTGCTCTTACCGGAGACTACAGTGGATTACACGGCCTCATCCTGCAGCTGAAAAAGGCAGCTGTGATCTTGACTCCTCGGCTTCTCTCAGAGACATTGGCGTTCACCGCAGCCATCCGACTTTCAGGGGTATGACTTTACAATCTCACTAAAGTACTAACAACACAATAAGCAGATAAGGGATGTTCCAGAATTATCCTAGTAAATGTGTCTCATTACACCTGCAACTCTCCCAGTGCCGCCGCCTGGAGCCGTTGACTTTTCTTCTTTTCTTTTTTTTTTTAGTGCTCCAATCTAACTTTCTTCATCCACGAATATTTCATCCTCGCTCAAATTAATGGGGAAATCGTCGCCTTCTCGGTCCGAATAGCTCTCACTGCTGGTGGCCATGATTGTAAACAATGTTCAGATGTGAGGAGCTCCACAACCCGTGACATCACGTGCACATCGTCTGCTACTTTCGGTACAGGCAAGGCTTTTTTATAAGCGACCAAAAGTTGCAAACTTTATGGTGGATGTTCTCTACTAAATCCTTTCAGCAAAAATATGGCAATATGTTGAAATGATGAAGTATGACATAGAATGGACCTGCTATCCCCGTTTAAATAAGAACATCTCATTTCAGTAGGCCTTTAAATAAAAATGTAATTTTCTCTTCAGTCACATTTTTAATATGATGAGCAACATAAGAATTCAGAAGTGATGCAATATGTGCAAGCCAGTAAATGGCAAACATAATTAACTCCCGCTTGTAAACAATTACAGTAGACAGCAGGAGATCTGGGCCAGGACTCATTATATTCCCATTTCCTCTGCCGAGTTACAATTCAAACACTTTGCAAGAACAGAAGCCTCAAGCTTGCATTCTTGCGTTGCAACTCGACAACATTCAATACATCCATCCAAAAAGCTCAATCGGGAGGAAAACAGCCATTTAGGAGTTACAGTGTAGGTGCATTTCACCATTTTGTTTGCAAATATTACAATTTGTACAAATCCCAATATCAATAAAGTTGGCATGTTATGTGAATCGTAAATAAAAACGGATTACAAAGATTTGCAAATCCCTTTCAACTATGTTCAATTGTATAGACTGCAAAGACAGGATACTTAACGTTCGAACTGATTAACTGATAATTTTTTGGCAAATAATAGCTCATTTGGAATTTGATGCTTGCTACATGTTTCAAAAAGATGGCACAAGTGGCAAGAAAGACTGACAAAGTTGAGGAATGCTCATCAAACACTTATTTGGAACATCCCACAGGTGTGCAGGCTAATTGGGAACAGGTGGGTGCCATGATTGGCTATAAAAACAGCTTCCATGAAATGCTCAGTCTTTCACAAATAAGGATGGGGCGAGGGTCACCACTTTGTGAACAAAAGCGTGAGCAAATTGTTTAAGAACACCATTTCTCAAGCAGCTATTGCAAGGAATTTAGAAATGTTATCTATGCTACGTAATATCATCAAAAGGTTCAGAGAATCTGGAGAAATCACTGCACGTAATCACTGCACATTGAATGCCCATGACCTCCGATCCCTCAGGCGGTACTGCATCAAAAAGCGACATCGGTGTGTAAAGGTTATCACCACATGGGCTCAGGAACACTTCACAAAACCACTGTCAGTAACTACATTTTGTCACTACATCTGTAAGTGCAAATTAGAACTCTAAAGTTAAAGTACTAATGATTGTCACACACACTCTTGGTGTGGCAGAATTATTCTCTGCATTTGACCCATCCCCTTGTTTACCACCTGGGAGGTGAGGGGAGCAGTGAGCAGCAGCGGTGCCACGCCCGGGAATCATTTTTGGTGATTTAACCCCCAATTCCAACCCTTGATGCTGAGTGCCAAGCAGGGAGGTAATGAGTCCCATTTTTATAGTCTTTGGTATGAATCAGCCGGGGTTTGAACTCACAACCTACCCATCTCAGGGCGGACACTCTAACCCAGGAGTAGGGAACCTATGGCTCTAGAGCCAGATGTGGCTCTTTTGATGACTGCATCTGGCTCTCAGATAAATCTTAGCTGACATTGCTTAACACGATAAGTCATGAATAATTCCACTGGTAATCACAGTGTTAAAAATAACGTTCAAAATATAAAACATATTTTAATCCAACCATCCATTTTCTATCGCACCTGTTCAAGATGTCGCATTAATGGTAAGAAGTATTATATTTCTTATTGGTTAACTTTAGAATAACACTGTTATTAAAAAGGATAAGAGACTAATTATACTCTAAAAATGTTGTTCTTACTAAAAAATGCACACTTTTAGTTGCATTCAGTGTTTAAAAATATTATATGGCTCTCACGGAAATACATTTTGAAATATTTGCCTTTCATGGCTCTCTCAGCCAAAAAGGTTCCCGACCCCTGCTCTAACCACTAGGCCACTGAGTAGGTTACTATGCATAGCAAAAGCCATTTATCAACAACACCCAGAAACGCCGCTGGCTTCACGGGGCCCGAGATCATCCATGATGGACTGATGCAAAGTGGAAAAGTGTTCTGTGGTCTGACGAGTCAGCAAGACAATGCATGTTACAACAGTGTGGCTTTGTAGTAAAAGAGTGCGGGTACTAGACTGGCCTGCCTGTAGTCCAGACCTGTGGAACATTATGAAGCCTGAAATAGGACAACAGAGACCCTGAACTGATAGAATGGGAAATAATTCTACCTGAAGAGCTTGAAAAATGTGTCTCCTCAGTTCCCAAACCTTTACTGAGTGTTGTTAAAAGGAAAGGCCATGTAACACACTGGTAAAAATGCCCCTTTGCCAACGTGTTGCTGCCATTAAATTCTAAATTAATGATTACTTGTAAAAAAAAAAAAAACTTAATTTCTCAGTTTGAACATTAAATATTTTGTCTTTGCAATCTGATCAATTGAAAATACATTGAAATAGCAAATAATTGTAATCTGATTTTATTTACCATTTACACAACGTGCCAACTGGTTTTGTACTTACCAAGTTTCCGTGTTCAGGCATGGAACTTTTGACCTCCCTCTTGTGGATAAGATGTTCTGGTGTGGACTGCAGAGATGAGGGACTCTTTGTGGCAGGAGGCTGAAGCTGTGTGCAAGTAAGTACATCATCCTTAATTGCAGTGCAACACTACAAGATTAGGACTGTTTAACCGTGTTTTGCATGTGTGTGTGTGTGTGTGTGTGTGTGTGTGTGTGCCGTCACCTTAAGTTTCAGTGCATTGAGAGTGTGTTGAGAAGAGCAGCTAAGGGGTCCTTCCGTGACCACGTCCACAGGATAGAGCAGGTCGTGGCCGAGAGCCTTGAGAGGGCATCTCACCTCTAATGTGGATTGACTGACGACACTGGGGCCGTTGTTCACCAACTGGAAGACACAGACAGTTTGAACTTGTCGGCACAATACAGGTGAAGAGACAACTTTCATACTGTGCAAAATGCTGTAAATTTAAAGGAGCCGTATGTAAGAATTGCATGTCAAGTCAAAATTAAATGCTGTTATGTAAAAAGTAGGGGTGTAACGGTACATATACAGTGGGGCCAAAAAGTATTTAGTCAGCCAGCGATTGTGCAAGTTCTCCCACTTCAAATGATGACAGAGGTCTGTCATTTTCATCATAGGTACACTTCAACTGGGACAGACAGAATGTGGAACAAAAATCCAGGAATTCACATTGTAGGAATTTTAAAGAATTTATTTGTAAATGATGTATTTGGTCAAGCATTCAAAGCTCTCACTGATGGAAGGAGGTTTTGGCTCCAAATCTCAGGATACATGGCCCCATTCATTCTTTCCTTAACACGGATCAATCGTCCTGTCCCCTTAGCAGAAAAACAGCCCCAGAGCATGATGTTTCCACCCCCATGCTTCACAGTAGGTATGGTGTTCTTGGGATGCAACTCAGCATGCCTTTGGTAAGCGCAGGAGTGAGAAGAGGTTTTAAATTAATTAGCGGCCCGGCGGCAATTCAAGGAAATACGGTATGTCGTCCAATAAAGTCTATGACCTTGTCTAACAAAGCTAGTATGTTCCTGCAACAAATGCTTACCAAGCTAGCCCAATCAATAACACATGGACATACAGGCTAACGGGGGAAATATATTTCCCTGACTGGGAAAAATATCGAAAGGGACAAGCGTTAGAAAATGGATGGATAAGGCACTATATAATCTGGTGCGCCTTATGTATGAAAACCGATCGAGAACAGACCGTTCATGGGCAGTGCGCCTTATAATCCGGTGCTCCCTATGGTCTGGGAAGAACGGCATATAATTAATTTGAAACGATGCCTTTTCTAATAAATCAGTTTTGTACTAATAACAATGTGTTAATTCTGTCCAAACAGGCCTGAAGTTGCAACGTACCTCGTAGACCTGTTGGAGCTCAGGGCCAATGTCCTGCTCATTGACCAGACTCTGATGAACACTCCAGTTGGGAGGGGGGAAGAAGACTTTGTCTGGCCGAGAAACACTGCAACGGAAGACGTGAAAGTTTAGTGACAAGCAGGAGTAAGAATGTGACTTAGAGCAGTCCGTGATGCCTCACCCCTGCAGGATGACATCAGCCATTGCAGCTACCTCCAGCTGGAAGAGCACCACTTCACTCTCTGAGTTATTAGCATTTTTACTACAACACATCAAAAAAGGAAAAATAAATATATCACAGATATCAATCCATCCATGCATCTATTTTCTGCCGCTCATCTGTTGCTTATTCTAGATCAGTGGTTCTCAAATGGGGGTCCACGTACCCCTGGGGGTACTTGAAGGTATGCCAAGGGGTACGTGAGTTTTTTTTTTAAATATTCTAAAAATGGCAACAATTCAAAAATCCTTTATAAATATATTTATTGAATGATACTTCAACAAAATATGAATGTAAGTTCATAAAGTGTGAAAAGAAATACAACAATGCAATATTCAGTGTTGACAGCTAGATTTTTTGTGGACATGTTCCATAAATATTGATGTTAAAGATTTCTTTTTTTGTGAAGAAATGTTTAGAAGTAAGTTGATGAATCCAGATGGATCTCTATTACAATCCCCAAAGAGGGCACTTTAAGTTGATGATTACTTCTATGTGGAGAAATCTGCATTTATCATTCAATCACTTGTTTATTTTTCAACAAGTTTTTAGTTTTTTTCTTCTCCTAAATAGTTGAAGAAAGACCACTACAAATGAGCAATATTTTACTCTGTTGTACAATTTAATAAATCAGAAACTGATGACATAGTGCTGTATTTTACTTCTTTATCTCTTAGGGGGTACTTGAATTAAAAACATGTTCACAGGGGGTACATTACTGAAAAAAGTTAGAGAACCACTGTTCTAGATGACGGACCTCCTCACCCAGGAAATCCTTTTCAGTCACAACCGAAAGTAACCATTAGGATTGCAAAATTCCGTGAATATTCAAAGTTGGAAACTTTCCATGGTAATTAACGGGAATATATGGGAATTAATGGGAATAAACATTGAAGATAGATGGATGGATCGATTTATATGGATAGATAGTACTTTGAATGCAACATGCTAGATCTTGCAACATGACTATTGGCTAAAACAACCTGATTTAATGCAAATTCAGTTGAATTTCAACCCATCACATGAACAGATCATTCCCAGCATGCTACACACGACAACAGGGCTTTTGAGGCCACACTAGTGTTTGAGCCCAAGGACTTCATCCAGTCAGGTAAGTTTTGATGATATTACTGGGGTAAATACAAACCCCGTTTCCATATGAGTTGGGAAATTGTGTTAGATGTAAATATAAACAGAATACAATGATTTGCAAATCCTTTTCAAGCCATATTCAGTTGAATATGCTACAAAGACAAGAGACACCAGTGATTTAGGGCTATATAAGTAAACATTGATTGATTGATTGATTGATTGATATTTGATGTTCAAACTCATAAACTTTATTTTTTTTTTGCAAATAATAATTAACTTAGAATTTCTTGGCTGCAACACGTGCCAAAGTAGTTGGGAAAGGGCATGTTCACCACTGTGTTACATCACCTTTTCTTTTAACAACACTCAATAAACATTTGGGAACTGAGGAAACTAATTGTTGAAGCTTTGAAAGTGGAATTCTTTCCCATTCTTGTTTTATGTAGAGCTTCAGTCCTTCAACAGTCCGGGGTCTCCACTGTCCTATTTTACGCTTCATAATGTGCCACACATTTACCATGGGAGACAGGTCTGGACTGCAGGCGGGCCAGGAAAGTACCCGTACTCTTTTACTACGAAACCACGCTGTTGTAACACTTACAGATGTAGCGACCATCTGAGCCCATGTGGAGATATTCTTTACACACTGATGTCGGTTTTTGATGCAGTACCGCCTAAGAGATCAAAGGTCCGTTATATCGCTTACGTGCAGTGATTTCTCCAGATTCTCTGAACCTTTTGATGATTTTACGGACCGTAGATGGTAAAATCCCTAAATTCCTTGCAATAGCTCGTTGAGAAATGTTGTTCTAAAACTGTTTGACAATTTGCTTACAAAGTGGTGACCCTCACCCCATCCTTGTTTGTGAATGACTTAGCATTTCATGGAAGCTGTTTTTATAGCCAATCATGGCACCCACCTGTTCCCAATTAGCCTGCACACCTGTGGGATGTTCCATATAAGTGTTTGATGAGCATTCCTCAACTTTATCAGTATTTATTGCCACCTTTCCCAACTTCTTTGTCACGTGTTGCTGGCATCAAATTCTAAAGTTAATGATTAATTGTAAAAAAAAAAATAAAGTTTATGAGTTTGAACATGAAATATGTTGTCTTTGTAGCATATTCAACTGAATATGGCTTGAAAAGGATTTGCAAATCATTGTATTCTGTTTATATTTACATCTAACACAATTTCCCAACTCATATGGAAACAGTGTTTGTATTTTTGATCTATGATATTTAAGTTTAGTCGAGGTTTAATTACTTGTCACTGTATGACTGTAGAATACTCCAGCAGACTTCCACTCAAGCTAGCTAGCTGTTCCTGTACTTGTTAAATGATTTTGGGGCCAATATCTCCAGCTAGCTAGCTTTATGTACCACCATAGTTTAATAATGAACCGAAAATATTTCTCTGTTAGCCGTGATGCTAATTTTCTCTATGTTAAATCCCATTCATTTATGCTAACAACGTACACGATCCGAATGTACCTTTTTTGTGATCTGTAAAGTTCAACTAACAAATACTAAATCAAATTGTGTAGTTTCCACTGCCTTTGGTTCTGTTAGCCATTGTGTTGTCATACTAGAATGTCGGTTACAGTTGATTTAGCATGCTGATTGAGTGTTCATGTATTCATCTCGCATGCTGATTGAGTGTTCATGTATTCATCTCGCATGCTGATTGAGTGTTCATGTATTCATCTCGCATGCTGATTGAGTGTTCATGTATTCATCTCGCATGCTGATTGAGTGTTCATGTATTCATCTCGCATGCTGATTGAGTGTTCATGTATTCATCTCGCCTATTTCTATTCATTTGTCCATCAGTAAAATATTTTTAAAGGCTACTCCAATTGTTAAGCTAACTATTTGTCTGTGTGTTTTATAAGATTCTCATCTTATTCTACAGAATAAGATGGACGCTGACCAACTTTGAATAATCAAAAAATGGTCAAAATTTCCAAACTTCCCGAGCTTAACTTCCCGTGGTAAATATCCAGAAAGTTTCCGTAAATTTACTGGACACTTTCCACCCTTTTGCAACCTTAGTAACCCTAGTTGAGGGTAGGAAGGTAGACTTTAGATCTGCCTCTTGAGATGATGCTAATAATACTTCAGCTACTCCAACTGAGGCTGAGAACAAGGCTACAGGTTTTGAAGAACTACGTCTTATTCCAAAATCTTCACACTCAGCGGTTAGACGGCTCAGTAAACGCTGGAGATCAGCTTGATGAGGCCATCAGGATCACATCATCTCCAAATAACAAACAAGATCCGAAGGCCCCCGAGCCCCCAAACTGGAAACCCTTGGTGTTAACAATTCAGTAGATTTTTCTCATGTTTTTCTTTTCACAACTATTGACAAACTTAGATATGCTACAAAATTAAGTGTCATATATGTAGAAAAAATATATATGACCCTTTTAATACCACCGACGAAAACCAAGCTCCTGTTTCGTTTGCACAAGGACCAGACGGCACCTCCTAGCATGCCATGAACCTGCAGTTATGGAGCACCCCCCACAGGACACTGCAAGGGACGCCAATAAATGCTTAAAAACAAAATCTTGCATACTTGCCAACCCTCCCGATTTTTCCGGGAGACTCACGAATTTCAGTGCCCCTCCCGAAAATCTCCTGGGGCAACTGTTCTCCCGAATTTCTCCTGATTTCCACCCGGGCACTTCCTTTAGCGTCCTCTACAACCTATCATCACGTCCATTTTTCCTCCATACATACAGCGTGTCGGCCCAGTCACATAATACATGCGGGTTTTGTAGCCACACGTAAGGGAATCCAAGGCATACTTGGTCAACAGCCATACAGGTCACACTGAGGGTGGCCATATAAAAAACTTTAACACTGTTAGAGATATGCGCCACACGGTGAACCCACACCAAACAAGAATGACAAACACATTTCGGGAGAACATCTGCACCGTAACACAACAGAACAAATACCCAGAACCCCTAGCAGAACTAACTCTTTCGGGATGCTACAACATACCCCCCCTAACCTCAACCCCGCCCGCCATCTCCCGAATTCAGAGGTCTCAAGGTTGGCAAGCAAGCCTCCCAGTGATGTTGCAACCTTGGAATTTAAACACATTGGAGATTGACCAATGTCCCAGAATCAATGGATGGTGTTGAACCTTGGAAGAAAAGTAACTTACCTTCTTATTTGGAGCTCAAATTGTACGGTGTTGTGGGTGTCCTCCAGTCTGGGAACAGTGAATCGGACACCGGCCCAAAACTACAAAAAAAAAAATTTTGTTAATTAAAGAACAGCATAACATATTTGTTCTGTCATTTTTGGTCAGTTTTAACCATGCACTAAATCTTCCAAAAGCTCTCATGCAAATCATAAACTAAAACTGGGCTCTTTGTCCTTGTCTTTGCGTGCTACGTTTTTGAAATAGGAAATAAAACAAATGTTTATATGTCACAACAGTCTCAAAATATTATGAAATTGCTCATCTTTGGTTGAAGCCGCAGAAGAACAACTGGCTCTGACTCAATTGTTGTGAAAGAAAAGAACATTGTCTAAACTTTCTTCTAGGCGCAGTCAAGGCGTTGAGGGGTTCCGGTTTGGTGACCGCAGGATTAGGTCTCTGCTTTTTGCAGATGATGTGGTCCTGATGGCTTCATCTGACCGGGATCTTCAGCTCTCACTGGATCGGTTCGCAGCCGAGTGTGAAGAAACCGGGATTAGAATCAGCACCTCCAAGTCCGAGTCCATGGTTCTCGCCCGGAAAAGGGTGGAATGCCATCTCCGGGTTGGGGAGGAGACCCTGCCCCAAGTGGAGGAGTTCAAGTACCTAGGAGTCTTGTTCACGAGTGGGGGAAGAGTGGATGGTGAGATCGACAGGCGGATCGGTGCGGCGTCTTCAGTAATGCGGACGTTGTACCGGTCCGTTGTGGTGAAGAAGGAGCTGAGCCGGAAGGCAAAGCTCTCAATTTACCGGTCGATCTACGTTCCCATCCTCACCTATGGTCATGAGTTTTGGGTCGTGACCGAAAGGATAAGATCACGGGTACAAGCGGCCCAAATGAGTTTCCAGGTCTCTCCCTTAGGGTGAGAAGCTCTGCCATCCGGGAGGAACTCAAAGTAAAGCCGCTGCTCCTCCACATGGAGAGGAGCCAGATGAGGTGGTTCGGGCATCTGGTCAGGACTCCACCCGAACGCCTCTCTAGGGATGTGTTTAGGGCACATCCAACCGGTAGGAGGCCACGGGGAAGACCCAGGACACGTTGCAAAGACTATGTCTCCCGGCTGGCCTGGGAACGCCTCGGGATCCCCCGGGAAGAGCTAGACGAAGTGGCTGGGGAGAGGGAAGTCTGGGCTTCCCTAGTTAGGCTGCTGCCCCCGCGACCCGACCTCGGATAAGCGGAAGAAGATGGATGGATGGAAGTTTCTTACACTGGTGCCGGATTTCATGGGGTTTCCCAGATCGCATTTGAGGAAGCGGGTCTGGTTTTCTGCCTCGTAGCTGCAGGTTAGCTGAGTCAAACTCTGGAAGACACAAAGCTTATCACTAAGAGGATCTGCTTGAGTACATAAAAACTAAATAATGGTTAAAAAGAAAAACAACTGTCAATGTGCACGACGGTTGTCTTGATACCAATATGTTGGGTCCCGGTATCAAAATGTATTTCGATACTTTTCTAAATAAAGGAGATCACAAAAAATTGCTTTATTTTAACAAAAAAATGTCCGGTACATTAAACATATGGTTAAATATTGCAGTCGAAGAACAATTTTGTCCTTAAAGGGGAACATCATCACCAGAGTTATGTAAGCATCAATATATACTTGATGTTTGATCATCCCAGCCTTAAATATGATTGTTTTTTCTTGGACCATGGGCCACCTTTACAATATTTTGATATTTTGTCTTATAATATCAAACATATCTTCTATTAAATAGATCTGTAAAGTTGCAAAAACTAAAAAAATTGCAGAGGACTTTATGTTGGTATGAATTAAAGTCCTACTGAAAGCCACTACTAGCGACCACGCAGTCTGATAGTTTATATATCAATGATGAAATATTAACATTGCAACACATGACAATACGGCCGCTTTACTTTACTAAATTGTAATTTTAAATTTCCCGCGGAGTTTCCTGTTGAAAACGTCACGGAATGATGACGCGTGCGAGTGACGTCACCGGTTGTAGCGGACATGTTCTTCCAGCACCGATCACGGCTAAAAGTCGTCTGCTTTAATCGCATAATTACACAGTATTCTGGACATCTGTGTTGCTGAATGTTTTGCAATTTGTTCAATTAATAATGGAGACGTCAAAGAAGAAAGATGTAGGTGGGAAGTGGTGTATTGCGGCTGCCTTTAACAACACAAACACAGCCGGTGTTTCATTGTTTACATTCCCGAAGGTGAAGCTTTACTACGGAACAGAGCGGTCAAGCAAACATGGTTCCCGACCACATGTCAACCGGCAGATTTCGGTGAGAAAATTGTGGTAATAAGTAGGCTCTTACTGTAGACATGAGCGGAGCTTGCGTCCTCCTGCAGCTGCGGACTCTCTTACCTCCTCCCACCGGAGACACTGGCGGTCACCACACCCCTCTGACTTTCAGGTAAAATATAATCTCACTAAAACACTAGTAACACAATAGGCAGATAAGGGATTTTCCGGAATTATCCTAGTAAATGTGTTTAATAACATCTGAATCGCACTCACTATCCTCATCCACAAATCTTTCATCCTCGCTCAAATTTATGGGGAAATCATGGCTTTCTCGGTCGGAATCGCTCTTGCTGCTGGTGGCCATGATTGTAAACAATGTTCAGATGTGAGGAGCTCCACAACCCGTGACATCACGCGCACATCGTCTGCTACTTCCGGTACAGGCAAGGCTTTTTTATTAGCGACCAAAGTTGCCAACTTTATGGTGGATGTTCTCTACTAAATCCTTTCAGCAAAAATATGGCAATATGGTGAAATGATGAAGTATGACACATAGAATGGAGCTGCTATCCCCGTTTGAATAAGAGCATCTCACTTCAGTAGGCCTTTAACCTAAATAAGAACATCTCACTTCAGTAGGCCTTTAACCTAAATAAGAACATCTCACTTCTGTAGGCCTTTAACCTAAATAAGAACATCTCACTTCTGTAGGCCTTTAACCTAAATAAGAACATCTCACTTCAGTAGGCCTTTAACCTAAATAAGAACATCTCACTTCAGTAGGCCTTTAACCTAAATAAGAACATCTCACTTGAGTAGGCCTTTAACCTAAATAAGAACATCTCACTTCAGTAGGCCTTTAACCTAAATAAGAACATCTCACTTCAGTAGGCCTTTAACCTAAATAAGAACATCTCACTTCTGTAGGCCTTTAACCTAAATAAGAACATCTCACTTCAGTAGGCCTTTAACCTAAATAAGAACATCTCACTTCAGTAGGCCTTTAACCTAAATAAGAACATCTCACTTCAGTAGGCCTTCAACCTAAATAAGAACATCTCACTTGAGTAGGCCTTTAACCTAAATAAGAACATCTCACTTCAGTAGGCCTTTAACCTAAATAAGAACATCTCACTTCAGTAGGCCTTTAACCTAAATAAGAACATCTCACTTCTGTAGGCCTTTAACCTAAATAAGAACATCTCACTTCAGTAGGCCTTTAACCTAAATAAGAACATCTCACTTCAGTAGGCCTTTAACCTAAATAAGAACATCTCACTTCAGTAGGCCTTCAACCTAAATAAGAACATCTCACTTCAGTAGGCCTTTAACCTAAATAAGAACATCTCACTTCAGTAGGCCTTCAACCTAAATAAGAACATCTCACTTCAGTAGGCCTTCAACCTAAATAAGAACATCTCACTTCAGTAGGCCTTCAACCTAAATAAGAACATCTCACTTCAGTAGGCCTTTAACCTAAATAAGAACATCTCACTTCAGTAGGCCTTCAACCTAAATAAGAACATCTCACTTCAGTAGGCCTTCAACCTAAATAAGAACATCTCACTTCAGTAGGCCTTTAACCTAAATAAGAACATCTCACTTCAGTAGGCCTTCAACCTAAATAAGAACATCTCACTTCAGTAGGCCTTCAACCTAAATAAGAACATCTCACTTCAGTAGGCCTTCAACCTAAATAAGAACATCTCACTTCAGTAGGCCTTTAACCTATTCAAAGTTCACCAAGGAGTCGTACCAAAAATGGTGGTCCAGTAAAGTACCTTTGACATTTTCAGTTTCAGTTTTCTCACCGCATTGTTGCGCGCTATCCCGCTGTAGTCGGCCTCTGGTGGAAGCAGCACGTAAAGTTCCGCCTCGTAGGCCCCGCCTTCTCCCTCGTTTCTGGCGTTGAAGGTCACGCTCAGGGAGTTTTCATCGCCCAGGTAAACTTCTGTTCTGTCGCTGGGTGATCATAAACACATCATTAGACATATTTATGTAATAATCCTCCCGGTAGCCTCTGCTCTGCAATGGATGTTTTACATAACACTGACTAATGATTTATGGACCAAAAACACATTCTGGCTCTCAGGAGGATATGTAGAAATATGCAGAGAAATGTTTGAAGCCATCGATCTAGTCCAGCCAGGCTCAGTGAAAAGAAGACACCTTGGGTTATTTAGCAAGTAGTCAAAGGCTATTCTTACCTAGGGATGTAATAAAGTGAAAATATATATCACAGTTATTGTGACCAAAATAAAATGAAAAATCTGCGTTCAAAGGACTCCGGCTTATTAGTGATTCCCAAAGCCCAAAAAAAGTCTGCGGGCTATAGAGCGTTTTCTGTTCGGGCTCCAGTACTCTGGAATGCCCTCCCAGTAACAGTTGGAGATGCCACCTCAGTAGAAGCATTTAAGTCTCACCTTAAAACTCATTTGTATACTCTGGCCTTTAAATAGACCTCCTTTTTAGACCAGTTGATCTGCCACTTCTTTTTTCTCCTATGTCCCCCCCTCCCTTGTGGAGGGGGTCCGGTCCGATGACCATGGATGAAGTACAGGCTGTCCAGAGTCGGGACCCAGGATGGACCGCTCGCCTGTATCGGTTGGGGACATCTCTACGCTGCTGATCCGCCTCCGCTTGGGATGGTTTCCTGTGGACGGGACTCTCGCTGCGGTCTTGGATCCGCTTTGAACTGAACTCTCGCGGCTGTGTTGGAGCCACTATGGATTGAACTTTCACAGTATCATGTTAGACCCGCTCCACATCCGTTGCTTTCGGTCCTCTCCAAGGTTTCTCATAGTCATCATTGTCCCTGGCGTCCCACTGGATGTGAATTCTCCCTGCCCACTGGGTGTGAGTTTTCCTTGCCCTTTTGTGGGTTCTTCCGAGGATGTTGTAGTCGTAATGATTTGTGCAGTCCTTTGAGACATTTGTGATTTGGGGCTATATAAATAAACATTGATTGATTGATAGGCAACTTTGTCCCGATCCACACCCTTTTTCAATCGTCTCATCCTCTTCAATGAAGTAGTTTATGTATCCAGCTAAGGCACAAAGACACGTTCAACCCAAAACACAAGCTTGTGTTGAATTTCTACTTTTTTGTAGTTCTTAACACAACTGAACAAACAGTGCATGCACGTTCTCCGCCGGCCAAGTAGCAATAGTCAAATATAATGAAAAGCAGGGTTCCACAGTCCTAACAATCGGTCTTTGTGTGGAGCGTTCCCCAGAGACCGTTTACTCATGCATAACTGTCCATAACCGGCCAGGGAAATGACCCACGTCAGATCACTGCCATTTGTTTCAGGAAAGTCACCGCACATCTTAGTGTTTGTTCACGGTGTTCAAACACACTTTCAGTGTGGTGATAAATAGGCACAGTCCGAGCCCCCTCCCCGACAGAACGTTAATGTTTCTATTGAGCAGAAAAGTCTGGTTTAGGCTCAGAACCAGGGTTCCTTTTCAATTCTCCATGTCCTGGAACCCTCCCCCCTTAACACAACGACCCCTTGCAAGGTAAGACCACCAGCTGAAGTGAATTAAGCCTGAGCATGTTGGGCCGACGCAGAGGAAGTAACACCGATGGCGTCACACCAACACTCAGGAGATGCTAAGAATGAACAGAAGTTCTCAGCAGACGTTTTCACTCTCTCTTGCAAGGGATGAATAAAACCAGAAAGTGACAAACCTTAGGGTTGTGAGCGTCTCAAATCTGTTTGCCCAATCCTGGCGAGCCACACACTTTGTAGGCTTTTAAGTAATGAGAGAGAAACTGTTTTTGTGGGAAAGTTTGGAGGGTTGATTGTGTTTGTGGAGCTAGGCTAAATGGCACGGCCATGTAATCAAATGTGTTCCTCCTAACAGAGCTGAATAGCAGGAGAGTGTGTTTGTTTGCCTTCTGAATGGCCTGAAAAACTGCAAAATGTCTGGCGGGACTCCAGAAAACCAACAATGTTACCTGATTAATGAACAATACTCACCTGTATGTGTGTGTCCAGTCCAACACTTCTCATTAGTCTCTAATTCTTGTTTAGCAGTAGTTTGGTTCCCACTTCTATTCTACTCTTGTTTCTCTGGACAAAATGTGGTGTTTACGTTAGACCATGGGTCTCAAACACAATTTACCTGGGGGCCATTGGATGCAGAAGCTGGGTGAAACTGAAAAGATTTCTTAAAAAAATCTAACATGCACTTTTTAATGAATTCGCTTTCCTTGAATGGCTTTCCCGCCCTGGCAACATACTTTCCAACCAACCCTCGCGATCTTTCCGGGAAACACCCGGATGTCAGTGCCCCTCCCTACAAACTCTCAGGGCAATCATTCACACGGTCTTCACCCGGGCAACAATGTTTAGGGCGTGCCATGATGGCACTGCCTTTAGTGTCCTCTACAACCGACCGTCTCATCCGCTTTTCCACCATACTAGCAGTGTGCCGGCCTAGTCACATATTGTATGAGGATTCTGTAGACCCACAGAGGTGACTGCGAGGCATACTTGCAGTCACCATGCAGGTCACACTGAGGATGACCGTGTAAACAATCATGACCATAGGTGAGGATGGGAACGTAGATCGAACAGTAAATTGAGAGCTTTGCCTTCCGGCTCAGCTCCTTCTTCACCACACTGTTACAAATATGGGTTGTACTTGTATAGCGCTTTTCTACCTTCAAGGTACTCAGAGCACTTTTACACTATTTCCACATTTACCCATTCACACACTGATGGAGGGAGCTGCCATGCAAGGCGCTAACCAGCACCATAAGGTGGGGATTGAACCAGGGACCTTCGAGTTGCGCACTGCCATTCTCCCACTGCGCCACATTGTGAACTCACAACCAACAAATTTGACAAACACATTTTGGGAGAACATCTGCACCGTAACACAACATAAACACAACAGAAGAAATACCCAGCATCCAATGCAGCTCTAACTCTTTCGGGCTACAGTAGGGGGTGGGGTGTATATTGTAGCCCGGAAAAGTTAGGGCTTCATGGGATTCTGGGTATTGGTTCTGTTGTGTTTATGTTGTGTTACGGTGCAGATGTTCTCCCAAAATGTGTTTGTCATTCTTGTTTGGTGTGGGTTCACAGTGTGGCACATATTTGTAACAATGTTAAAGTTGTTTACATGGACACCCAAAGTGTGACCTGTATGGCTGTTGATCAGCTATGTCCTGCAGTCGCCTTCTGCTACAAATGTAGCATGTGGCTGTGCTGTTTGTACAAGTTGTAGAGGACTGGAAAGGCAGTTCCTCATATTATTGTTTGGGTGATATTCGGGAGGATGATCACCCCTGGTGCGGCACTGAAAATTGGGAGTCTCTTGGAAAAATTGAGGCTATACAAAAGTATGAGGCTGCAAAGCACCATTCATATAAAACTCAGATCCCAAATACAGATCAGCAAGTACCCGAAAGTAAGAAATGTTTGCATCATATTGCAAAACAAAACGCCAGATAATATGTCTTACATTATCCACAAACCATAATAATACTCGTATGTTGAAGCAAATCAAACCGTGCAACCTACACTTATCTCTTATGTTTGACTGCCATCTACTGGTCACACTTATCATTACACCACGTACCAAATAAAATTGCTTTGAGGTGGGTAGGCTAAACCAAACGTATTCCTTACATTAGGCGTACCGGGTTATAAGGCGCACTGTCGAGTTTTGAGGGAAAAAAAGGGATTTTAAGTGCGCCTTATAGTCCGGAAAATACGGTCATTTATGACAGCGACCACCTTGCACAAAATACATAATCAGAGCGACTCAAAATAATCCACAAAGTCTGGTAATTAAGGTAATCCAGCAAGATAGAAGCTTAAGCAAACTGTCCTAGTACTGTGACACATTGACTTTGTTCAATATGTGTGTTCACTTCTTCAATTCTTGTGTGGTTTCCAGAAATGATGCTCAGTGTGTTAAAAGTGACAGAAGAGTGATTTCATCCTCTCACCCGTAAACATCCAACTTCAGGTCAGGCACACAGATGTTGTCCTCTCCACAGTCCAGCTGGATCTGGGCCTGAGGAAGCATGGATATAGATATAAATATATAGATGTAGGCGTGAGGAAAGAGGTACAGAGAGAGAAGAGCCCTAAAGGAAGTGGATGTTTACAGATAGCAGGACAGTAGATTTAAAATGTAATGAAAAGATGAAGAAGGATAACGACAAGACACATCCTCAGCACTCCTGGAGAAGCAAGAGCCGCAATCCAAAAAGCTGCTGGTCTTTCATGTTTGCACGAGCATGTGTCCTGTCGTGTGTCCTGTCATGTGTCCTGTCATGTGTCCTGTCATGTGTCCTGTCGTGTGTCTTGTCGTGTGTCCTGTCGTGTGTCTTGTCGTGTGTCTTGTCGTGTGTCCTGTCGTGTGTCCTGTCGTGCGTCCCGTCGTGCGTACCGTCGTGCGTCCCGTCGTGCGTCCCGTCGTGCGTCCCGTCGTGCGTCCCGTCGTGCGTCCCGTCACGCGTCCCGTCACGCGTCCCGTCACGCGTCCCGTCACGCGTCCCGTCACGCGTCCCGTCACGCGTCCCGTCACGCGTCCCGTCACGCGTCCCGCCACGCGTCCCGCCACGCGTCCCGTCACGCGTCCCGTCATGCGTCCCGCCATGCGTCCCGTCATGCGTCCCGTCATGCGTCCCGCCATGCGTCCCGTCACGCGTCCCGTCACGCGTCCCGCCACGCGTCCCGCCACGCGTCCCGTCACGCGTCCCGTCATGCGTCCCGCCATGCGTCCCGTCATGCGTCCCGTCATGCGTCCCGCCATGCGTCCCGTCATGCGTCCCGCCATGCGTCCCGTCATGCGTCCCGTCAAGTGTCCCGTCATGCGTCCTGCCATGTGTCCTGTCATGTGTCCCGTCATGTGTCCTGTCATGTGTCATGTGGGAAAGACCATTTGAGCAACGAACATGAGAAAGAAAGGCTAATGATTCTAATCTGTGCAAATATTACATTTTTGAGGGGAAATCCTAACCATAACCTTCAAATGTAACGACAGAAAGGCTTCATTTGTTCTTACAAGGCAGACCACTTGGCAGAACGCACCTAAGATCATTTTATTGTCTCTTCGTTTATAATAAAGAGGTTGGTTCCTTGTTTCTGCCAACTATGTGCCAGTGTGCAGAACTCCACTGTTATTGTTAGCCTGCTCACTCCGACATGTGGCAAGCATTAGAATTGAAAAGAACGCTGCACAGGCCAAGCATTCAGACTGGTAATAGTTAACATTGTCTGCGAAAGATTCCACTTCCAGGTCCTTTCTTTGACTTCAAGGATATTAGTCATCCAACACCGAACAGACAGGAATGTTCTTCTTCTTCTTAATATTTCACTTCTCTTCACTTCCTCTTTGCAGGCCAAACACATTGAGCAGCAGATCAACAGACTCAGAATCTGCCAGTAAAATGTGGTTCGAGTCTTTGGACACCACCTCATGATGGGATTATAATTACAACTCAGGGACTATGATTCCACCATGAATCAGTTATTAATGCTTCATTTTTATATTGGATATTATTATAAATGTATTATTTCCTGTAATTATTATTTTGTTAGGCCACTCCCTTGACAGCTGTCGTGTAGAACAGGGGTCGGGAACCTTTTTGGCTGAGAGAGCCATGAGGGCCAAATATTTCAAAATATATTTCCGTGAGAGCCATATCATATTTTTTAACACTGAATACAACTAAATGTGTGCATTTTTGAGTAAGACCAACATTTTTTACAGTATAATAAGTCTCTTATTCTTTTTAATAACATTGTTATTCTGAAGCTAACCAATAATAAATCAAATGTCATGTCTGTTGATCATGTTTTTGTTTGGCCATGTGCTGTTTGTCCTTTGGACTCTTTAAGTTCCTGTTTTTTTCCACTCCCTTGTCTGGTTTCCTTGGTTACTCATTTTGTCCACCTGTCTCTGGTGGACAAAATGCCTGCTCACGTGCTTCCCGAGCACGAATCAGAGGCAGTATTTAAGCTCGTCTTTGCCAGTCAGTCGCCCTGGCGTCAATGTGATCTTTTCTTGCTCTGTGCTGACTTGTTTCATGCCTTGCCATAGTTTCGTGCTTCATGCCATGCCAAGTAAGTTTTGTTTGATTTATGTTCATAGTCTGTTTATGCGTTAGCTTTCTTCCTTAGCCCAAGTTGTGCTTCCACTGTGAGCAATTTTTGTTTGTATAGTTTTTTAGTTAAAATTAAATCATGTTTTTACCTAAATGCCATGTCCCGAGTAGTCCGTCTGCCTTCCTGGGAGAACGACCCCGGAGCAAGTTGCGACCCCCCCATCGTGACATAAAATACTTCTTACCATTAATGCGACTTCTTGAACAGGTGCGGTAGAAAACGGATGGATGGATTTAAATGCATGTGAATGTTTTGTATTTTGCACGTTATTTTTAGCACTGTGATTACCAGCGAAATTATTCATAATTATCGTGTTAAGCAATGTCAGCTAAGATTTACCTGAGAGCCAGATGCAGTCATCAAAAGAGCCACATCTGGCTCTAGAGCCATAGGTTCCCTACCCCTGCTGTAGAAGATGTAATACTTGGCATGTAACAATAAACCACATGGATGATAACCCACGGTAAAACTTCCAATTGTTAATAATGCCGTTTTAAAGGACCGTATTTTCTGGACCATAAGGCGCACCGCCGACGAGCAGGTCTATTCAGGTCTATTTTCATGAGAAAGGCGCACCGGATTAATAAAGGGGTCATATTATTTATTTATTTTTCTAAATTGGAAACACTTCTTTGTGGTCTACATAGGTTCTTAGGTCAAATTGTTGCACAGATTATCATATTATATTACTATTATGATTACAGATCATCTTCAAGCCACTTTCAGACTTTTGTGGGCATCTTCTCCCCGTCATCTTTGTTGTAGCGGTGTAGCGTGCAAGGACGGGAGTGGAAGAAGTGTCAAAAGATGGAGCCAACTGTTTTAATGACATTCAGACTTTACTTCAATCAATAACGGAGCAGCATCTCCTCATCCGTGGATCACTAATGCAAAAACAACGCCAGAAATGTGTCCTGTGAAAAAACGTCTGACCGGAACGCTCTAATAACTAAAGTTCCTTGGGTGAATAATGTAAACTCACTACACCGGTATGTTTTAGCGCTTTCATGGCGAGTTTACTGACAAATATAAGCGAGAACTTTACACCACTTATATTAGAAATGGCAACAGCGGAGGATGAATGTCCCATAACAAGAAGATAGAGAAAAGAAGAAGCTTATCAACTACGGAGTCGGCACGGACTACAAAGGCGGACCCTCAAATTTTCAGGACTTACACAGATCTCAAATACACATCAGCAAGTACCAGAAGGTAAGAAAAGTTGCTTTTGCATAATGTAGCGAAAGAAAACGCCAGATAATATGTCTTACCTTATATACACAGCATAATAATACTTATAGTATAGTGAAGTAGTGAAGCACAGTACAATACATCAAGCGGTGCGGCATCACAGCTTACCAAAGTCCTACTAAAACATTTTTGATAGATTTTTGAGCGCTGTGTGTAATGTTCTATATTTTCAATGGAACATATAACATTTTTGTCTTGTTTACCAGAGTAATACTGCAGTCTACACGTATCTCTTATGTGTGACTTCCATCTACTGGTCACACTTATCATTTCACCATGTACCAAATAAAATAGCTTAAGGTCGGTAACCACAACCAAAATAATTTCGTACATTAGGCGCACCTGGTTATAAGGCAAAGTGTCGAGTTTTGGGAAAACGAAAGGATTTTAAGTCTGCCGTTTAGTCCAAAAAATACGGTACTAAATTAATGTTGTAGTAATTATTGTTACTAAAAAAAGATTTCAAGGAAAATTAAAGAAAATGTGGCTTATTTATTTCAAGTTGGATGGCATTTATTCAGCCCTGCAGAATGAGTTCATCACTAAATGTAAATTCTCTTGTTCCATATGGGATGGTAATTCAGATTGTATATTTATTTCGCCTCGTTTGTTGCATTTTGTTGCGTTTTGCTTAAATTGTAAAAGATGTCAATCGAGAGGGGGTGTGACATTCATATGTTGTCAATATTCAGTGTTTTATCCTTCATAGTTAATATTGTAAATCCCACATTCTTTATTTTCATGCACATTCTTGGTGTGGCATTCAGTAAAAATAATGTAAAATTCCATTCCGTTTTTTAAGGTGGTCTGTAATAACGTTTTAATGTTTTTTTCTACAGGGCGGTATAGCTGGGTTGGTAGAGTGGCCGTGCCAGCAACTTGAGGTATTGGGTTTCCTCATGGAAAGCGTTTTGAGTCACTAGAGAAAAGCGCTATATAAATATAATTCGCTTCATTTCACTTTTGGCATTCAATCAGATGTTATTGTGAGGTTTTGTATTAGTGTTCCTAAAAATAGAATAGAATAGAAAGTACTGTATTGATCCCTGGGGGAGATTTAGCACCACAGTTCGCTCACAATAAACAATACACACTTTATTTTGACTGTATTTTTTACATGTGAATAACATAAATACAGTCTATTATACAGCATTATTCACGTGTGAATAATATAGTATATAATATAGTATTTATATTATTCACATGTGAATAATGCTGTATAATAGACAGTATTTATATTATTCTCATGTGAATAATATAAATTCAGTCTATTATACAGCATTATTCACATGTGAATAACATAAATACAGTCTATTATACAGCATTATTCACATGTGAATAATATAAATACAGTCTATTATACAGCATTATTCACATGTGAATAACATAAATACAGTCTATTATACAGCATTATTCACATGTGAATAACATAAATACAGTCTATTATACAGCATTATTCACATGTGAATAATATAAATACAGTCTATTATACAGCATTATTCACATGTGAATAATATAAATACAGTCTGTTATACAGCATTATTCACATGTGAATAACATAAATACAGTCTATTATACTGCATCATTCACATGTGAATAATATAAATACAGTCTATTATACAACATTATTCACATGTGAATAATATAAATACAGTCTATTATACAACATTATTCACATGTGAATAATATAAATACAGTCTATTATACAGCATTATTCACATGTGAATAATATAAATACAGTCTATTATACAGCATTATTCACATGTGAATAATATAAATACAGTCTATTATACAGCATTATTCACATGTGAATAATATAAATACAGTCTATTATACAGCATTATTCACATGTGAATAACATAAATACAGTCTATTATACAGCATTATTCACATTTGAATAACATAAATACAGTCTATTATACAGCATTATTCACATGTGAATAACATAAATACAGTCTATTATACAGCATTATTCACATGTGAATAATATAAATACAGTCTATTATACAGCATTATTCACATTTGAATAACATAAATACAGTCTATTATACAGCATTATTCACATGTGAATAATATAAATACAGTCTATTATACAGCATTATTCACATGTGAATAACATAAATACAGTCTATTATACAGCATTATTCACATGTGAATAACATAAATACAGTCTATTATACAGCATTATTCACATGTGAATAATATAAATACAGTCTGTTATACAGCATTATTCACATGTGAATAACATAAATACAGTCTATTAAACATTCAAGTACAGTCAAAAAGAAACATATGCATTATACAGTCTGATGGCTGTCAGTATGTCAGTAGGACCCACGCACACCTACTGAACAGCAGATTTTCACAGCTGACATATATATGTATGTATATATGTATACATGGATGGATAGATACTGGCCCCTAGACACATTTATTCCTCTAAATTTGGCCCCTCGAGTCAAAATAATTGCCCAGGCCTGTTGTAAATTGTCTTTATGGAAACATTTGTTTCCTTCACAGGGCAGACTTGGGTTAGATTGTCTGCAAAACAATCTGTATTCAATATAATCATGCGTGTGTTGGCTGTCTATTAAAACACAGGACGCAAGATGGTTAGAACTTGATGACAAATGGGTTGGAAAGCTCCCATTTCCTTTTAAGAAAAGGAAAGCAAGAGAAACAACAGATTACTTTGACAGCGTCTCCCTAAAAGTTCCCAGGCTGCAATCTGCTCAGAAGAGAAAGTAACAAGCACGTGATGACACATGTACCTTCTATCACTGACATACATGTGATGTACACATTGACACATGTACCTTCTATCACTGACATACATGTGATGTACACATTGACATATGTACCTTCTATCACTGACATACATGTGATGTACACATTGACACATGTACCTTCTATCACTGACATACATGTGATGTACACATTGACACATGTACCTTCTATCACTGACATACATGTGATGTACACATTGACATATGTACCTTCTTGGCAACAAACAAACTACATCCAGATGTCAGAATCCCCAGCAGCACCCGACCCAAACAGAAATGACAGTTGTGTGTTTCTGTAGAACCGAGCCTCACCAGTCCTCCATAACCCTCATCATTTTGGGCAGAAGTGGAAAAAAACCCCACCAACATCTAGTAATCAGCTCTTGCTCTATTGGGGTTGACCCCTCAACCTGGAACCATATGGGTTTGCACAACTATAAAGGAGCGGTGCGTTTAATGTCACTTTCATAATGGTGGCCTGTAACCTCGTATATGCTTTTTGAAATCTGCAGCAGACTAATTGAAAACAGTTTGGAGAGGAGATGACCATCTGCTAACGCCCCTCTTTCAACTGGGAGTCATTTTCATGACCGTAGTGTACTAGTAGTGTGGTTTTGATTGATTGATTGATACTTGTATTAGTAGATTGCACAGTACAGTACATATTCCGTACAATTGACCACTAAATGGTAACACCCCAATAAGTTTTTCAACTTGTTTAAGTCGGGGTCCACCTTCATCAATTCATGGTGGAGATGTTGTTTCGCTTTAGTCTGATGTGTATACCATACAGCAGTGGTTCTCAACCTTTTTTCAGTGATGTACCCCCTGTCAACATGTTTTTAATTCAAGTACCCCCTAATCACAGCAAAGCATTTTTGGTTGAAAAAAAGAGATAAAGAAGTAAAATACAGCACTATGTCATCACTTTCTGATTTATTAAATTGTATAACAGTGCAAAATATTGCTCATTTGTAGTGGTCTTTCTTCAACTATTTGGGAAAAAAGATATAAAAATAACTAAAAACTTGTTGAAAAATAAACAAGTGATTCAATTCTAAATGCATATTTCTCCACATAGAAGTAATCATCAACTTAAAGTGTCCTCTTTGGGGATTGTAATAGAGATCCATCTGGATTCATCAACTTACTTCTAAACATTTCTTCACTAAAAAAGAAATCTTTAACATCAATATTTATGGAACATGTCCACAAAAAATCTAGCTGTCAACACTGAATATTGCATTGTTGTATTTATTTTCAGTTTATGAACTTACTGAACCTACCTAGTGGTTAGAGTGTCCGCCCTGAGATGGGTAGGTTGTGAGTTCAAACCCCGGCCAAGTCATACCAAAGACTATAACAATGGGAGCCATTACCTCCCTGCTTGGCACTCAGTATAAAGGGTTGGAATTGGGGGTTAAATCACCAAAAATTATTCCGGGGCGTGGCCACCGCTGCTGCCCACTGCTCCCCTCACCTCCCAGGGGTGATCAAGGGTGATGGGTCAAATGCAGAGAATCATTTCGCCACACCTAGTGTGTGTGTGACAATCATTGCTACTTTAACTACATTCATATTTTATAGAATTATTATTCAATAAATATATTTATAAAAGACTTTTGAATTCTTGCTATTTTTAGAATATTTTTTAAAAATCTGACGTACACCTTGGCATACCTTCAAGTACCCCCAGAGGTACGTGTACCCCCATTTGAGAACCACTGCACTAGGGGACGAGCAAAGTGAGGAAAAAGGATTTGTTTGTAACGAAGGTTGTTACATTTGTGGTATAGAAGTTAGATCACATGTTCATGTGGATAAAGAGCGTTTAGTGACTTTGTAACATCATAAACTGAAAAGTATGACATTTCTGACTGGTAGTGAACAAAGTGCAACATGATGTGCATGCTGGGGACAAGGTGTTGTACATACCTTCTGCTCTATCAGCTGTTCAGTCTGGTCATTCAAGATAGGTCTGAGGCCATATTGGTCCACTGGGGCTTGGGGATCCAGGCTAAAGTTCAGGCTAATGTATATCGGGGAGAGTTTATCCCGAAACTCCTCTTCTGCCTGCAACCAACAAACATGCACTTGAGTGACAGAGAAGAAGGCGAAAGAAAAAAAGTAGAATTTCCATTTGATTCCAACGTGCACTAACAGCCAGATGTGAAACTGTGGGGCCAAAAAGTATTTAGTCAGCCAGCGATTGTGCAAGTTCTCCCACTTCAAATGATGACAGAGGTCTGTCATTTTCATCATAGGTACACTTCAACTGTGACAGACAGAATGGGGGAAAAAAATCCAGGAATTCACATTGTAGGAATTTTAAAGAATGTATTTGTAAATTATGGCGGAAAATAAATATTCAAGCTCTCACTGATGGAAGGAGGTTTTGGCTCCAAATCTCAGGATACATGGCCCCATTCATTCTTTCCTTAACACGGATCAATCGTCCTGTCCCCTTAGCAGAAAAACAGCCCCAAAGCATGATGTTTCCACCCCCATGTTTCACAGTAGGTATGGTGTTCTTGGGATGCAACTCAGTATTCTTCTTCCTCCAAACACCAGCAGTTGAGTTTATACCAAAAAGTTCTATTTTGGTTTCATCTGACCACATGACATTCTCCCAATCCTCTTCTGTATCATCCATGTATCCATTTTGGTATCAACTCAACTGCTGGTGTTTGGAGGAAGAAGAATACTGAGTTGCATCCCAAGAACACCATACCTACTGTGAAGCATGGGGGTGGAAACATCATGCTTTGGGGCTGTTTTTCTGCTAAGGGGACAGGACGATTGATCCGTGTTAAGGAAAGAATGAATGGGGCCATGTATCCTGAGATTTGGAGCCAAAACCTCCTTCCATCAGTGAGAGCTTTGAATGCTTGACCAAATACTTATTTTCCACCATCATTTACAAATAAATTCTTTAAAATTCCTACAATGTGAATTCCTGGATTTTGTTTCCCACATTCTGTCTGTCACAGTTGAAGTGTACCTATGATGAAAATGACAGACCTCTGTCATCATTTGAAGTGGGAGAACTTGCACAATCACTGGCTGACTAAATACTTTTTGGCCCCCCTGTAGTAAAGACACAACATATTTACATATTTATGTACACAGAGCAACAACTTCATCATTTGGTGACAACCATATTCTTCTCCCTACAATACTTGCGTCCATGGAAGGACATAAATTGCATAAATGTTTGTGCAGTTAGTGATTTACGAGGATGGACAAATCCTCTTGATGTACACAATTTGTAGCTGACATCCTTCACCAAAGACCTCACAAATGCTCCGGAATGAAGGAACAAGTACAGTTTCAGTTGTTTTGCTATAAGTGTGGTGGCCAGCTGCCTGATCCCTCTTCCAACTTCCAATGTCTTGATGGATATCCTTTTGTATGTTTTGTTTCCTAGGAGCTATTCTGTTCCTCCATTCGCAAGAATGTGAGTAAAGACAGTACACAAATAAAGAAAGGTTTGTGTTGACTGACAGGAGACAGGATAGTTGCTGGATCCAGGACAAACCATCTCTTATCCTGTCAAAGAGCAAAACGGGGCAGTCATTATGTCCTTGATCGCTTTTGTCGGGCGTGTTCTTTGATCAGACCACCAGTGAGTGATGAGAAGATTGGTTGTGTAGTCCGTTCACCTCACCATTCAGTAAGAAGTGCCTCTAAAAACTGCACTTCAAACAAACTTTAAACCTTCCCTATTAGGAAATGACTTTAACCTTTGTCCCGCACCAGAAAGGTACTGTAATTGTTTTCATTGCAGCTGCAGAACCGTGTGCTGCATGACTCCACTGGAAAACTGATACAAAATGCTTACAGGCATGAGTAATTATTAGATCTCATTACTTATTGACAAACCCTGTTTCCATATGAGTTGGGAAATTGTGTTAGATGTAAATATAAACAGAATACAATGATTTGCAAATCCTTTTCAAGCCATATTCAGTTGAATATGCTACAAAGACAACATATTTCATGTTCTAACTCATAAACATTATTTTTTTTTGCAAACAATAATTAACTTAGAATTTCATGGCTGCAACACATGACAAAGTAGTTGGGAAAGGGCATGTTCACCACTGTGTTACATCACCTTTTCTTTTAACAACACTCAAACGTTTGGGAACTGAGGAAACTAATTGTTGAAGCTTTGAAAGTGGAATTCTTTCTCATTCTTGTTTTATGTAGAGCTTCAGTCCTTCAACAGTCCGGGGTCTCCGCTGTCATATTTTACGCTTCATAATGCACCACACATTTTCCATGGGAGACAGGTCTGGACTGCAGGCGGGCCAGGAAAGTACCCACACTCTTTTTTAACGAAACCATGCTGTTGTAACACGTGCTGAATGTGGCTTGCTGAAATAAGCAGGGGCGTCCATGAAAAAGACGGCGCTTAGATGGCAGCATATGTTGTTCCAAAACCTGTATGTACCTTTCAGCATTAATGGTGCCTTCACAGATGTGTAAGTTACCCATGCCTTGGGCACTAATGCACCCCCATACCATCACACATGCTGGCTTTTCAACTTTGCGTCGACAACAGTCTGGATGGTTCGCTTCCCCTTTTGGTCCGGATGACACAATGTCAAATATTTCCAAAAACAATTTGAAATGGGGACTCGTCAGACCACAGAAGACTTTTCCACTTTGCATCAGTCCATCTTAGATGATCTCGGGCTCAGAGAAGCCGGTGGCGTTTCTGGATGTTGTTGATAAATGGCTTTCACTTTGCATAGTAGTGCTTTAACTTGCACTTACAGATGTAGCGACCAACTGTATTTAGTGGCAGTGGTTTTATGAAGTGTTCCTGAGCCCATGTGGTGATATCCTTTAGAGATTGATGTCAATTTTTGATAAAGTGCCATTTGAGGGAAGGAAGGTCACGGTCATTCAATGTTGGTTTCCGGCCATGCCGCTTACGTGGAGTGATTTCTCCAGATTCTCTGAACCTTTTGATGATATTATGGAGCGTAGATGTTGAAATCCCTCAATTTCTTGCAATGTCACTTTGAGAAAGGTTGTTCTTAAACTGTTTGACTATTTGCTCACACAGTTGTGGACAAAGGGGTGTACCTCGCCCCATCCTTTCTTGTGAAAGACTGAGCATTTTTTAGGAAGCTGTTTTTATAGGCAATCATGGCACCCACCTGTTCCCAATTAGCCTGCACACCTGTG
Organism: Nerophis ophidion; assembly: GCF_033978795.1. Lineage (NCBI taxonomy): Eukaryota > Metazoa > Chordata > Actinopteri > Syngnathiformes > Syngnathidae > Nerophis > Nerophis ophidion. The sequence continues at coordinate 53,754,104 of NC_084626.1, forward strand.
GGATGTTCCAAATAAGTGTTTGATGAGCATGCATCAACTTTATCAGTATTTATTGCCACCTTTCCCAACTTCTTTGTCACGTGTTGCTGGCATCAAATTCTAAAGTTAATGATTATTTGCACACAAAAAAAAGTTTATGAGTTTGAACATGAAATATGTTGTCTTTGTAGCATATTCAACTGAATATGGCTTGAAAAGGATTTGCAAATCATTGTATTCTGTTTATATTTACATCTAACACAATTTCCCAACTCACATGGAAACAGGGTTTGTAGAAGAGTTGAACTATTTGGATGTTTGGTATCTCCTGACAATTTTCCGTTCTTGTAGCGCCAAGTACATTTGTTCGTTTGTAAATATTAGCATTGCTAATATTGTGGCATTGTAAAGCCTCTCTTCTTCTCATTGACAAACATGCGTTCAACAGAGTTCTGGAGAGCTTAACAACCTTTTAAGATGGAGTAACTATCCAGAGAGAGAGTCTACTTAGCCGGTTCTATACCTCGCCTGATGGGCTCTATGCTGGAATATCCTCCTGCTAAAATTGCTATCGAATCCGTTGGGAAATAAATGATGGGAGTGCCCAGCAGGCAGAAAAACAGGAATGTGTCTGTCTCTTATAAACATGCTGGGTTAGATCAGGCGATGTACTAACGCTAGCCTCTTGAGAAAAACAACCACTGCTCTGTTGCAAAACATTATTACAACCTATCTGCTCACACTGCTATCATAGTGGTACTCCTAACCTGAGAGACAGATATCTTGTTTCGTAAGACACACTTCCTCCTGAGGCTTTCTTTCCACCTGATCATAAAACTAAAAAGGGCTGGGAGATTCATCAAAAATATGTAAGCCCGACATTTAGAGCTTCTACCCCAGTCAGGGGTGTCCAAAGTGCGGCCTGCAGCTCATCTTTTACCCGCACGCCACACATTCTGCAAAAATTACAAAACTCATAGTATTGCAAAAATAAAAAAAAAACATTTAGAAAAAGTGGAATGAGGTGAAATCTAATGAGGAAAAAGTGGCAATGTTGACACAAAGCTGCCATGCAGGCCGCTTTTTTTGTTACTTTTCTCTTTATTTTCTACTTTTCCCATTGCTCCAAAAAAAAAATCTATGTTATAATGAATTATTACTTAAAAATTATCACTTTAAAATGTTTTATGTGGAAAAAATATTGCATATGTTGTGTGGTTGCCATATAAAAACATCAAAGTTTTGACAAAAGAGCATAAAACAAACAAAATAATAGTTCAAACTTAAAATCGACAGATATATCGGAAAATGATCTTGCAATTTAAGTGTTAAAAGTTAAAAAAAAAAAAAAAAATTATCACTTTATGAGTGGGGAACCTTTCGGATCTGAAATATATTTAGTAGGATTTTATTTAACTTTTCACTGTGATTACTCAAAAATATTAAATAATTAAAATCCATGGTGTCCTGCATTATTGATCTTTGAGGGCTTTAATTGATCAATAAAGGAACTCTACTGAAGGAGATAATAATAATAATTTGACTTATTTTTAACATTTTACTGACTGAGACCCTCTATGCTGCCCTAAGGATTTAAAAAAATCCATATATTTTGTTATGGTTTGAAAATGAAAAATATCAAAATGGCCCCCGCATGCTTACATTTTTCCGTGTGCGGCCCTCTGTGGGGTACAGCGTCCGCATTACTGAAGACGCCGCACCGTTCCGCCTGTCGATCTCACCATCCACTCTTCCCTCACTCGTGAACAAGACTCCTAGGTACTTGAACTCCTCCACTTGGGGCAGGGTCTCCTCCCCAACCCGGAGATGGCACTCCACCCTTTTCCGGGCGAGAACCATGGACTCGGACTTGGAGGTGCTGATTCTCATTCCGGTCGCTTCACACTCAGCTGCGAACCGATCCAGTGAGAGCTGAAGATCCCGGTCAGATGAAGCCATCAGGACCACATCATCTGCAAAAAGCAGAGACCTAATCCTGCGGTCACCAAACCGGAACCCCTCAACGCCTTGACTGCGCCTAGAAATTCTGTCCATAAAAGTTATGAACAGAATCGGTGACAAAGGACAGCCTTGGCGGAGTCCAACCCTCACTGGAAATGTGTTCGACTTACTGCCGGCAATGCGGACCAAGCTCTGACACTGATCATACAGGGAGTGGACTATGTTCTGACACTGATCATACGGGGAACGGACCGCCACAATCAGATAGTCCGATACCCCATACGCTCTGAGCACTCCCCACAGGACTTCCCGAGGGACACGGTCGAATGCCTTCTCCAAGTCCACAAAGCACATGTAGACTGGTTGGGCAAACTCCCATGCACCCTCAAGAACCCTGCCGAGAGTATAGACCTGGTCCACAGTTCCACCACCAGGACGAAAACCACATTGTTCCGCCTGAATCCGAAGTTCGACTATCCAGTGTAGCCTCCTCTCCAGTACACCTGAATAGACCTAACCGGGAAGGCTGGGGAGTGTGATCCCACGATACCTGGAACAGACCCTCCGGTCCCCCTTCTTAAAGAGAGGGACCACCACCCCGATCCACCAAGCCAGAGGTACCGCCCCCGATGTCCACGCGATGCTGCAGAGTCTTGTCAACCAAGACAGCCCCACAGCATCCAATGAATTATGTCTCAATATCAGTATTAAATTCAGACAGTAGGCATTAGATTACAATATGTTGCTGTTCCTCCCAAAAATTGCTTGGTGGAAGTCCAGACGCCAACAATTTCATGTAATTTGCAAGGTTATTCGTGACCTGTACTTCGCTGTATTTCCAAACCGACAACAACAGTCAAGAATGTTTGTGGATCCTTGCATGAGAACATTGCTTTATTGCACCATAGAATATTTCATCCAAAAAAGTCCCCAGGAGTTTGACCTTGTGGTGCTATGTTTCACTCCCAGTGCTTGAAATGTAATGGACTTGCCGTGCATTCCAGGGGTGAGGTCTTGTTCACAGTACGCACGTTGATATTCTTCTAAACATGTTGGCAAACTCTCAGATCGTATGATAACCACATTGTTTACCTTAGCTACAACAAAAATGCATTATTTTTACTAATGTGCAACCAGCCATTATCTGCATGATACGGTATTTACTCACAAGCAAGTCATGTTTAATAAAATGCAACTAACCCGTAGATAGACCTTGGTGTCATGGCAGAGACGTTCTCCATTGGTGAGGCTCAAGGTCCTCATCAGACTGGGCTGCTGACTTTCCAGGAACAGAGTCCTCCTGACTGATTCTTTGTGGTTGTGCTTTGTTCTGTCCAACTCAATTTCCACCACAAATCCTTTGAATATGCACACAAGGAAATGATTTGCATATCTCTTCATGCACGCGTTACACTCAAATATTCACACACATACAGTACATTCATGGAAAAGCATAAGTTGTGCAAGAACGTGGCTTTTATCGTCTTCTGTTACGGTGTGCAGAAACATAAAGTGCAGGCCTGCAGTCCAGATGACAAGTGTGTGTGTGTGTGTGTGTGTGTGTGTGTGTGTGTGTGTGTGTGTGTGTGTGTGTGTGTGTGTGAGGGTCTCACCGAGACTAGAAGGGAGGTGCTTTCCGTCAGCCAGCACACAGAAACCAACGCTGACACTGAAAGTCAAAGAAAATAATCAAGAAGTGTGAAAATAAAGATACACACAGGCTCTACAGAAATAATGATTTGTTTAAATTTGACAATTATGGACACAGTCCAGGAATCATTATTTGATTCTTCTACAAAGACAAGAACAGTCCTGATTTTCTTGTTTGTAGAAAATCCAGGAAAAAGGAGTAGAACGTTGTTGGCAGGCACAGGTCAGATAGTTTTTTCTTGCAGTTTGTTACCATTACAGATGTGGGCCTTCAACATTTGAACCAACGCGCTACCAATTCTTGGTACATTTTGTGTGTGTCCATGTGCTTCCATAATTAAATCTTTTTTTTTCCAATTTAACACTTGACACCATGGAAATGATAACTCTTCTACTTAGTTGTTTTAGTTGGTTTTGTTTACACTTCTCAGTTTCATTTGCAAGCGCTGTATGCATTTGGGGGGGGGGGGGGGGGGCATGGTGTAGTGCAGGGGTGCCCACCCTTTTTCTGCAGATAAACTACTTTTCAATTGACCAAGTCGTGGGGATCTACCTCATCCATATATATATATATATATATATATCATTTATATCTATGTATTTATGAAAGAGACGCTTTTGTTAAGAACTTAAAGGTGTTTATGGAATATACGAGCATGTTTAACATATACAAACCCCGTTTCCATATGAGTTGGGAAATTTTGTTAGATGTAAATATAAACAGAATACAATGATTTGCAAATCCTTTTCAAGCCATATTCAGTTGAATATGCTACAAAGACAACATATTTCATGTTCAAACTCATAAACTTTATTTTTTTTTTTTTGCAAATAATAATTAACTTAGAATTTCATGGCTGCAACACGTGCCAAAGTAGTTGGGAAAGGGCATGTTCACCACTGTGTTACATCACCTTTTCTTTTAACAACACTCAATAAACGTTTGGGAACTGAAGAAACTAATTGTTGAAGCTTTGAAAGTGGAATTCTTTCCCATTCTTGTTTTATGTAGAGCTTCAGTCCTTCAACAGTCCGGGGTCTCCGCTGTCCTATTTCACGCTTCATAATGCACCACACATTTTCCATGGGAGACAGGTCTGGACTGCAGGCGGGCCAGGAAAGTACCTGCACTCTTTTTTTACGAAGCCACGCTGTTGTAACACTTGTCTTGCTGAAATAAGCAGGGGCGTCCATGATAACGTTGCTTGGATGACAACATATGTTGTTCCAAAACCTGTATGGACCTTTCAGCATTAATGGTGCCTTCACAGATGTGTAAGTTACCCATGCCTTGGGCACTAATACACCCCCATACCATCACACATGTGTAAGTTACCCATGCCTTGGGCACTAATACACCCCCATACCATCACACATGTGTAAGTTACCCATGCCTTGGGCACTAATACACCCCCATACCATCACACATGTGTAAGTTACCCATGTCTTGTTCACTAATACACCCCCATACCATCACACATGTGTAAGTTACCCATGCCTTGGGCACTAATACACCCCCATACCATCACACATGTAAGTTACCCATGCCTTGGGCACTAATACACCCCCATACCATCACACATGTGTAAGTTACCCATGTCTTGGGCACTAATACACCCCCATACCATCACACATGTGTAAGTTACCCATGTCTTGGGCACTAATACACCCCCATACCATCACACATGTGTAAGTTACCCATGCCTTGGGCACTAATACACCCCCATACCATCACACATGTGTAAGTTACCCATGTCTTGGGCACTAATACACCCCCATACCATCACACATGTGTAAGTTACCCATGTCTTGGGCACTAATACACCCCCATACCATCACACATGTAAGTTACCCATGCCTTGGGCACTAATGCACCCCCATACCATCACACATGTGTAAGTTACCCATGCCTTGGGCACTAATACACCCCCATACCATCACACATGTGTAAGTTACCCATGCCTTGGGCACTAATACACCCCCATACCATCACACATGTGTAAGTTACCCATGCCTTGGGCACTAATACACCCCCATACCATCACACATGTGTAAGTTACCCATGCCTTGGGCACTAATACACCCCCATACCATCACACATGTGTAAGTTACCCATGTCTTGGGCACTAATACACCCCCATACCATCACACATGTGTGATGGTATGGGTAACTTACACATCTGTGAAGGCACCATTAATGCTGAAAGGTACATACAGCTTTTGGAGCAACATATGTTGTCATCCAAGCAACGTTATCATGGACGCCCCTGCTTATTTCAGCAAGACAATGCCAAGCCACGTGTTACAACAGTGTGGCTTCGTAGTAAAAGAGTGCGGGTACTTTCCTGACCTGCCTGCAGTCCAGACATGTCTCCCATGGAAAATGTGTGGCGCATTATGAAGCGTAAAATAGGACAGTGGAGACCCCGGACTGTTGAAGGACTGAAGCTCTACATAAAACAAGAATGGGAAAGAATTCCACTTTCAAAGCTTCAACAATTAGTTTCCTCAGTTCCCAAACGTTTATTGAGTGTTGTTAAAAGAAAAGGTGATGTAACACAGTGGTGAACATGCCCTTTCCCAACTACTTTGGCACGTGTTGCAGCCATGAAATTCTAAGTTAATTATTATTTGCAAAATAAATTAAATAAAGTTTATGAGTTCGAACATGAATATGTTGTCTTTGTAGCATATTCAACTGAATATGGCTTGAAAAGGATTTGCAAATCATTGTATTCTGTTTATATTTACATCTAACACAATTTCCCAACTCATATGGAAACAGGGTTTATATTTGGTCCAAGAATTATGTGTTTGTAGATACAAGCAGCTTGGCAATATGAAATTGTTTGATGTTTTAATGAGGCGAGCTTAAAAGAGCTGGAATAGAACTGTGACGGGTGTTACATAACAATTGTAAGATTTTTCCATGTTTGGGTATTTTTAGAGAGCTGGTAAGTTAAACACTTTGGCTTATTGTGGAAGAGCCAACAATATTTCCACATCAGGGGATGAACTGCAGTGTGTAAGCTTCCTATTAGTACACGAGCCACAACTGAAGGTTGTAGAGGAAAAGTGTGGTCATACCAGGACACGGCTGTGGTTCCAGTGCCTGTGGAAAGCTCACAAAGCTTCTCTTCTTGGTTGAACATAGTCGGCTGGACCGTCAGAGACACACTGGCGTTCACTATCGGACGAGACCTGTGTGAAGATTGCACCAAGAAAGGTTACGGGGCTTGGGGGGAGTCTACAGACTTTAAGTGCCGTAAAATCACCTGTACAGCACACTTTTGTCAGCCCCAAAAGAGCCTACAATCAGGTCTGCAGGAGAAGAAATGACAGAATTAGAGCGAGTTATCAAAGAAGGGGAATTGAGTTTAATAGGGCGCCGAGAGAGGAATGTATTACCTGGGTAGCCATTGAGATCTAGATCTGTGTTGCCTCGCAGTGCGAAACCAAAGTTGGCAGGAAAAGAGCTGGAAGGCCATGAGGCAGCGAGAGTCTGAGCAGGCGTGTTCTTCAATCCTTCAGAGTAACCATTGTAAATAAGAACCAGTCCCTGTTGGTCTTCTCCCCCGTAGGGACAGCCAACAGCCAGGTCTAAATGTCAACAGCAAAGGAACACAATGTAAAGCATTACTTTATATCATTTGCTGCATATTTTGTTAATACTAAATACTTCCTTGTCGAGCGACGTCATTGGAACAAACTACATAATAGTCCAAAATGACTCCATGAGTCAGAGTGGCTTTCCACAGTGGGTGGACATAAAAACAAGACTTTTGAGTCATTAAGCAGTGGCGACTCTGAAGTACAATAACAGATGTCTATTTAATGCATTTGTTTTTATATTCCACACAAAGGAGTTGCAAAAATGAATATATCACTAACAATTAGGGGTGTGGGGAAAAATCGATTCGAATACGAATTGCGATTCTCACGTTGTGCGATTCAGAATCGATTCTCATTTTAAAGAAAATCGTTATTTTTTTTATTTATTTTTTATCAATCCAACAAACCACTGCACAGCAATACCATAACAATGCAATCCAATTCCAAAACAGAACCTGAGCCAGCAACACTCAGAACTGCAATAAACAGAACAATTGAGAGGAGACACAAACACCACACAGAACAAAACAAAAGTAGTGAATATTATCAACAACAGTATCAATATTAGTTATCATTTCAGCATAGCAGTGATTAAAAGTCCCTCATTGACATTATCATTAGACATTTATAAAAATAATAAAGAACAATAGTGTCACAGTGGCTTACACTTGCATGGCATCTCATAAGCTGGACAACACACTGTGTCCAATGTTTGCACAAAGATAAAATAAGTCATATTTTTGCTTCCTTTAATAGTTAAAACAAATTTACATTATTGCAATCAGTTGATAAAACATTGTCCTTTACAATTATAAAAGCTTTTTACAAAACTCTACTACTCTGCTAGCATGTGAGCAGACTGGGGTAGATCCTGCTGAAATCTATGTATTGAATGAATACACAATCCTTTTCCATCGGAAAAATATACTTTTTGAATCGAGAATCACGTTGAATCGAAAAAAATCGATATATAATCGAATCGCGACCCCAAGAATCGATATTGAACCGAATCGTGGGACAGCCAAATATTCCCAGCCCTAGAACAATGTACATATTAGGGCAGGCCTGGGCAATTATTTTGCCTGAGAGGCCAAATTTAGAGAAAAAAATCTGTCTGTGGGCCAGCATATCTTTTTTTAGGAACACTAATACAAAACCTCTCAATAATGTCTGAATGCTACAAACCCCGTTTCCATATGAGTTGGGAAATTGTGTTAGAGATAAGCGGTAGAAAATGGATGGATGGATGGATGTAAATATAAACAGAATACAATGATTTGCAAATCCTTTTCAAGCCATATTCAGTTGAATATGCTACAAAGACAACATATTTCATGTTCAAACTCATAAACATTATTTTTGTGCAAATAATCATTAACTTTAGAAAATTTATGCCAGCAACACGTGACAAAGAAGTTGGGAAAGGTGGCAATAAATACTGATAAAGTTGAGGAATGCTCATCAAACACTTATTTGGAACATCCCACAGGTGTGCAGGCTAATTGGGAACAGGTGGGTGCCATGATTGGCTATAAAAGCAGCTTCCATGAAATGCTCAGTCATTTACAAACAAGGATGGGGTGAGGGTCACCACTTTGTGAACAAATACGTGAGCAAATTATCGAACAGTTTAAGAACAACATTTCTCAAAAATATTGAATTTCAATGATCGTATCGGATTCTTCTTTTTTTCCCCCCCTTTGTCATGAAAAAGGGAGGTTTTTTTGGGTTGGTGCACTAATTGCAAGTGTATATTGTGTTTTTTATGTTGATTTAATAAAAGAAAAATAACATTTAAAAAAAATTATAAAAAAAAAAAAAGAAAAACTAATAAAGCAATTCTTCTGTGGCCGGCTACCAATCGTGAAGTGTAAGAAAATACTTTGATAGCACATCTTAGTGTTAAAGATTGAATGAATAAAAAACAACTTTAAAACAATTAACATTTCTTAACACGGTTTAACACAAACAAAATTTGGTACCGTTGGCTACTTGTATTGATTCCCCTATCCTGTATCGACCCAAATCCCTAACAATTTTCATCTGGGTGTTACAAGTTGAAAAACTTATTGGGGTGTTACCATTTAGTGGTCAATTGTAGGGAATATGTACTGTACTGTGCAATCTACTAATACAAGTTTCAATCAATCAAAAACCCTGTTCAGAAAAAATCCTACTTTGCCCAAAATTCTCAAATGTTTGGGAAATTCCCATCGACTGGGACAATGGGACATTCTTCAAAGTTCCACAACTCCCACATTTTTCATCTGATTCAAACTGTTTCAACTTCAAAATAGTCAGCCTGTTTGGAAATTGTGTGCTCTGCTTCAATAATTCCGGGAAAAAAATCCAGGATTTCAATTCAATTTCAGCATTGGAGCATTCGCACACAATTCCTTCAGAAATTGCCTCATCTAGTCTAATCATATTTTGTCATTTATGGTCAATTCCTAAGTGCTTGTTCTATACTTAAATGAAAGACAAACTGAGTTAAATGTTATGATCCGCTGCCCGGATCATATTATGTTATCTTCTTGAGTCTTTTTGTATTATGTTCTGTTAGTGTTTGACTTATTTAGTTCCTGGTTGCACTTTCTTGTTTTACGTATTAGTTTCACCTGCCACTTTTTCCGGACGCACACCTGTTTTGTAACTACTGTCTTAATTTAAGCCTGCCTCCTTCGTTCGTTCTGTCTGGCTTCGTAGTTTGTGTTCACACAACGAGTAACGACTTTTGTTCCCCAGTTTTGTACTTGTTAGCTTCCGCGCTAGGCCTTGTTATCGTCTAGCTCCCATGCTAGCTCTTTTGTTTTGTCTTTTGTGCCTTGAGCAAGTTTTTCTTTTTCATAGTCTGAATTGTTCTTAAATAAATCATTTGTTCTTACCTTCACGCTGTGTCCGAAGCGTCTTTGAGAGAACGAACCCGCAATACCATGCGACTAGGTTGTCAATGACATTTGTGACCCATCCCTTAGATTTCCACCTAGCAACTTTCAGCTTATCCCTGCTAACTTTGAACCAAAGGTAGACTACACCATGGCCTGGTTGCCAGTCAATCACAGGTGAGTCCATCCCAACAACCATTTTATTATCAGCATCATGCACTGCTTCAGGATGTCGCGGTACTTGTGCAGCCCCAGCCCTCCGCCATCATGCTGGGCGTTGGGCCAGATGACAAATGGTTGCTGAAATGTGAAGGGTTCGCTTATTTCTGTGAAAGTCGGCAACAGAACCCACCAAGTCGAGCAAACCCCTAAACTATCAGTGATGCGCTTAACTCTCATACCGTTGAAACCGTCCTGGTTGAGATCACCCAGAGGCGCCAATGAGGTTCCAAACCGACTGAAGGGCTGCTGGCCAAGTAGGTGGTGCACAGTCGGCTCCAGCTGCAAAGGTCCTCTCTGGAGGTACACATACACTTTCCCAAGCTCTTCCAGATGCCCATTGGACCCACGACGCATGAACATTGGAGCTCCCACTAGCAGGTCATCCATCCTGAAGAGGAAGTCACAATGGTTTTACTTTTTTATTTCATTCATTCAAGGTTAAAAAAAAAACAATCAACATGACATGAAAATAATGAATGAAAGAAGTATAAAACTATATTATCTGCCCCATATTCACACATTTGTTGTTCGACTCAAAAAACTTATTATGGTCATATTTTCTATTTCATAACATCCAACCACAATAATTTACTCCAAATCCTATATTTTCATCAACCTTTTTTTTTACATATACTGAAAGAGATCTAGTTTTGTTCCAACTATCCAGTTTGTTTTGGAAACTTAAACTTTTGACTGAAATGAACCATTTTTATCATAGGTCCAAGGACATCCATCCATTTTCTACTGCTTATTCCCTTTTGGGGTCTCGGGGGGCCCTGGTGCCTATCTCAGCTACGATCGGGCGGAAGGCGGTGTACACCCTGGACAAGTCGCCACCTCATCGCAGGGCCAACACAGATAGACAGACAACATTCACACACTAGGGACCATTTAGTGTTGCCAATCAACCTATCCCCAGGTGCATGTCTTTGGAGGTGGGAGGGGCCTATCCCCAGGTGCATGTCTTTGGAGGTGGGAGGAAGCCGGAGTACCCGGAGGGAACCCACGCACTCACGGGGAGAACATGCAAACTCCACACAGAAAGATCCCGAGCCCGGGATTGAACCCTTACTACTCAGGACCTTCGTATTGTGAGGCAGACACACTAACCCCTCTTCCACCGTGAAGCAATCTCTTTTTAAGCTTACAGAACCTGGTATTACCAGGTAGTCTCCCATCCAAGTACTAACTAAGCCCAATGCAGCTTAGCTTCTGAGATGTGGCGAAATCGTGCATGCTCAGGGTAGTATGGCCGTCAGCCGGTCCAGGGACAAGGAATGTAAAATAGCCTCATGGCTAATTTTGCTACATTTACGCTAGGGCTGTGGCTCTTAAGGCATCGCATGATTCGATTCAATTCTTGGGGGTAACAATTAGATTAAAAATTGATGATTGGGTCCAAAAGCAGCTTCCATAAAATGCTCAGTCATTCACAAACAAGGATGGGGTGAGGGTCACCACTTTGTAAGCAAATTGTCGAACAGTTTTAGAACAACATTTCTCAACGAGCTATTGCAAGGAATTTAGGGATTTTACCATCTACGGTCCGTAAAATCATCAAAAGGTTCAGAGAATCTGGAGAAATCACTGCACGTAAGCGATGATATTACGGACTTTTGATCCCTCAGGCGGGACTGCATCAAAAACCGACATCAGTGTGTAAATGATATCACCACATGGGCTCAGGAACACTTCGTAAAACCACTGTCAGTAACTACAGTTGGTCGCTACATCTGTAAGTGCAAATCATTGTATTCTGTTTATATTTACATCCAACACAATTTCCCAACTCATATGGAAACGGGGTTTGTATTAAAATTAAATTAGACAGTTTGTGGATTCCCTTGTATGGCATTTGTTGTAATGATTCTTTGAGCTTTCTTCTGTAAAAGTAAGATTGGATTTAAATATGTTTTATAGACATACTTCAACACAGTATGACAAATATGGAACAATCAGTGAATTATACAAGATGTATTGCTTTTCTGATTTAGCAATTCATTCACTTTGAATAAAATAGCAATACTTTTAGATGTTTTAACCATTGTATCATCTATATGCGATTTCATTAAAAACTTGATCTCCTTTGTTAATAATGTATAACATTATTTCCTGGGGGCTTCACGGTGGCAGAGGGGTTAGTGCGTCTGCCTCACAATACGAAGGTCCTGCAGTCCTGGGTTCAAATCCAGGCTCGGGATCTTTCTGTGTGGAGTTTGCATGTTCTCACCGTGAATGCGTGGGTTCCCTCCGGGTACTCCGGCTTCCTCCCACCTCCAAAGACATGCACCTGGGGATAGGCCCCTCCCACCTCCAAAGACATGCACCTGGGGATAGGCCCCTCCCACCTCCAAAGACATGCACCTGGGGATAGGCCCCTCCCACCTCCAAAGACATGCACCTGGGGATAGGCCCCTCCCACCTCCAAAGACATGCACCTGGGGATAGGTTGATTGGCAACACTAAATTGGCCCTAGTGTGTGAATGTTGTCTGTCTATCTGTGTTGGCCCTGCGATGAGGTGGCGACTTGTCCAGGGTTTATCCCGCCTTCCGCCCGATTGTAGCTGAGATAGGCGCCGGCGCCCCCCGCGACGGAATATGCAGTAGAAAAATGGATGGATGGATTATTTCCTGGTGTTAAAACAAAGTATACATCTATACTTTTTTCCAAGTAAAATGCAGACTTGCTTAATGGTCCACCAGAATATGGATTTCAGCCTCAATGATTAAATATTCAACTGAACAATTTCCAACAACTTGACTGTGGGTGTGCAGACAACTTTAGTCAAATACGTGATCCTTGATTCACATTTAACCAGAAAATGTTCAAATGTTTTATTTTTAGCAAACATTTAAATGAGTGATTAGACTCAGTGAGTGTAGGAATTCTGAGTTCCTTGACCCAAATCTGACCTTTTCTTTATCAATCCCATTTTGCATGTTTCTCCAATCTCTTATTTTCCCTCCCTTTAGCCGTGTGTCCTCATCAATGCAGCGTCACTCCACACACTCACCCGTCCTTGTTGATGTCCGTGGCTGCGACTGCGTAGCCAAAGTAGGACCCCATCTGGAAGCCATTAAAACAGAACTCAGTTAGCCTCTAATTACATCACTCTGCCTAGATCTCTTTATTTTTCCTCTCCGTTCTCGCTTTTGTGCCCTCCGACGTTAACCCCGGAGGCTTCCTCCTAAATCTCTCAATCCCACAATCCCCTGGTGCGTCATCATTTTCAAGGAGCTCACTGTTAGAGCTTCTGTGAAGAAGAGAAGAGGTGGCTCATCTGTTTTATTTTCATACTACACATACTGTACTTATTAATGAGGGTCCAATTACCTCTGGTTGTGCTCCACCACAAGGTGATTTGTAGATCCCAGTGAAAGACACCAGGAATTGTTGCAATCATCTAGAAGTGTGGTTGGCAACACGCGGCTCTTTGATCGCTCTGATGTGGCTCAGCCGGATATTTGCCAACCCCACTGATTTTCAGATTTCCGTGCCTCTCCCAGGGAAAACTTTCTACAATTTTCACCCGGACGACAATATTGATGGCGTGCCGAAATTCGCGCTCTCTGAAACATGTCATCGCGCCCGCCTTTACACATTGCTATCTACGTGCTGGCCGCTCACATGTAATATGCGACCTCTGTTATTACACGAAAATGACTGCAAGCATACTTGTTCAACAGCCATACAGGTTACACTGAGGGTTGTGATATAAACAACTAACACAGTTACAAATATGTGCCATACTGTGAATCCACACCGAACAAGATTGAGAAACACATTTCAGGAGAACATCTGCACCATAATGCAACATAAACACAACAGAGAAAATACCCAGAATCCCACGCATCCCTAACACTTCCGGGGTACATTATACACCCCGCTACCACCAAACCCCGCCCCCCCAACCGACGCACAGGGGGGCAAGAGGGGGCTGGTTAAAAACAGTGTCATCATAACATGCCCTTGTTTTTGTTGCTTGGGTGACAATCGGCAGATACTTGAAAGAATATTTGCTCTCTAATTGGGAAGTGTCCCGGAGAAATGTGCTGCTGTCAAGCGTCACTCATATAAAACTTGCAGGCTGCACTAACATTTAATTTTCATATTAAAGTGTTTAATACATAACATAAAGCAGAAAAAAAACTCTGTATGCGGTATCATTTCATATTCAATTTCAAAAGAGTTTTGTGGCTCCCATTGTTTTCTTTATTTTGTGAAACGGGTCAAAATCGCTCTTGGTTGCCGACCCCTGATCTACAACATCTAAACGCTGGAGCAATTCTGTTGGAGAATATTTGCGCCTGGTAAAGTCTCCCAAAGCTAATAGGTCCTAGGTGATAGCCCAGACTCAGATTTATGTAGAGGACCTTTTTGAGCAAAGGAGATCAACTTGCCAAGACGCCCATCCTGGAGCCAGGACCGGGGGGAGAAGCTCTCATTCACTCCTAGGCCAGGCTTACCTCAAAAAGCTCTCATTCACTCCTAGGCCAAGCTTACCTCAAAAAGCTCTCATTCACTCCTAGGCCAGGCTTACCTCAAAAAGCTCTCATTCACTCCTAGGCCAGGCTTACCTCAAAAAGCTCTCATTCACTCCTAGGCCAGGCTTACCTCAAAAAGCTCTCATTCACTCCTAGGCCAAGCTTACCTCAAAAAGCTCTCATTCACTCCTAGGCCAGGCTTACCTCAAAAAGCTCTCATTCACTCCTAGGCCAGGCTTACCTCAAAAAAGCTCTCATTCACTCCTAGGCCAGGCTTACCTCAAAAAGCTCTCATTCACTCCTAGGCCAGGCCTACCTCAAAAAGCTTTCATTCACTCCTAGGCCAGGCTTACCTCAAAAAGCTCTCATTCACTCCTAGGCCAGGCTTACCTCAAAAAGCTCTCATTCACTCCTTGGCCAGGCTTACCTCAAAAAGCTCTCATTCACTCCTAGGCCAGGCTTACCTCAAAAAGCTCTCATTCACTCCTAGGCCAGGCTTACCTCAAAAAAGCTCTCATTCACTCCTAGGCCAGGCTTACCTCAAAAAGCTCTCATTCACTCCTAGGCCAGGCTTACCTCAAAAAGCTCTCATTCACTCCTAGGCCAGGCTTACCTCCAAAAAAGCCATAGAACATTCCACCAGAAAAGGCAAAGAGGTATGACTTGGATGACAGTAGAAGAGGGGTGCACAAGTGACCCGCTCTTCGTTAAATCTTGTTATTGGGATATGGAACTTCATCTCTCTGGTGGGAAAGGTGCCTGAACTTGTGCGTTAGGGTGAGATGTTCTGACTCTACATAGTCAGATTCACTTCCAGACATTGAAATGGGTTGCAGGTCTCGACTTTGTTTATCAATCAATCAAAGTTGACTTATATAGCCCTAAATCCTAAGTTTTTCAAAAGCCTGCACAAGCCACAACGACATCCTGGGCTCAGATCCCTAACCCTGCAGTTGCTGCTGGGAAAAGGCAACAAGCTAGTTCCGGACCTACAGGATGTGTTGGACTCATCTCCAATTGGGCGAAAGAGGTACTGCACCGAGCTAAGATCCTAAATATTGTTTCTGTGTAAATGGGAGGAATGCCCTCCTTGATCTACAGTTGTGTGTTATTATGGACCGATGTCCCTTTGGGACAGAGGACCCTATTGAATTTCTAAGGTTTTATTATTATTTGTTATTATTATTATACCACTGCCTCTTTGAGCTGTAATTTGACGTCCTTAACATGCTTCAAAACTCACCACATTTGCCACACACATCAGGACTGGCGAAAATTGCGATCTAATCAAAAAACCAAACCCCAAAACTCAAAATTGCACTCCAGCGCCCCCTATGAACAAAACACACACTAAACTGTCTGTAAGTTCCAGTAGGAATGTCGTAGAAACGTGAAACAAAAACCACTACAGTGGGGCAAAAAGTATTTGGTCAGCCAGCGATTGTGCAAGTTCTCCCACTTCAAATGATGACAGAGGTGTGTCATTTTCATCATAGGTACACTTCAACTGTGACAGACAGAATGGGAAACAAAAATCCAGGAATTCACATTGCAGGAATTTTTAAGAATTTATTTGTAAATTATGGTGGAAAATAAGTATTTGGTCAACCATTCAAAGCTCTCACTGATGGAAGGAGGTTTTGGCTCCAAATCTCAGGATACATGGCCCCATTCATTCTTTCCTCAACACAGCAGAAAAACAGCCCCAAAGCATGATGTTTCCACCCCCATGCTTCACAGTAGGTATGGTGTTCTTGGGATGCAACTCAGTATTCTTCTTCCTCCAAACACCAGCAGTTGAGTTGATACCAAAATGGATACATGGATGATACAGCAGAGGATTGGGAGAATGTCATGTGGTCAGATGAAACCAAAATAGAACTTTTTGGTATCAACTCAACTCGTTGTGTTTGGAGGAGGAAGAATACTGAGTTGCATCCCAAGAACACCATACCTACTGTGAAGCATGGGGGTGGAAACATCATGCTTTGGGGCTGTTTTTCTGCTAAGGGGACAGGACGATTGATCCGTGTTAAGGAAAGAATGAATGGGGCCATGTATCGTGAGATTTGGAGCCAAAACCTCCTTCCATCAGTGAGAGCTTTGAATGCTTGACTAAATACTTATTTTCCACCATCATTTACAAATAAATTCTTTACAATTCTGACAATGTGAGTTCCTGGATTTCTTTTTCCCATTCTGTCTGTCACAGTTGAAGTGTACCTATGATGAAAATGACAGACCTCTGTCATCATTTGAAGTGGGAGAACTTGCACAATCGCTGGCTGACTAAATACCTTTTTGCCCCACTGTACGTAGGTCTCAGTTAGACCTATATTTCATCCACTGCGAACCCCCCCAACCCCCCCGGCTAATATCAACAGGAAGTTTGCTATTCACACTTCAATACAAAAGTTGGCTAAAAAATGTCGCTTTTTTTCAAACATTATCTCTTCTGAGGCCGTTCTTCAAATAGGCACAGAAGAGAGATTGAACCCTTCTGATTAAAATATAAATAAAAATGTTTTAATTACTACCCCGGTTTGGATTTTATGAGCCCGCAAAGAACCATTGTGCTGCTGCTGTTGTCACAAATCACAAAATGGTGGTTTTCTGCTCAGACAAAACTGAAGGACTGTCACACACACATGAAACAAAAACCTCAATGTAGGTCTCACTGAGACCTATATTTCATACACTGACCGCCCATAACTAAAATCAACAGGAAGTTTGCTATTCCCACTTCAATACAACAACTGCATTACATCCACCATGCATCAGAGTCTCAAAATGGCGGCACCAAGGCGTCCTTACAAAATGCCCAAGCCACTTCACAACTGTTATTACTATGAGACTGATGTATAACACATGTGTATACAACTTTTTCTCTGTGTAATAATCCATCCATCCATGTTTTACCACTTATCTGGGCTTAGGTCGCGGGAGCAGCAGCCAAAGCGGTCCCGTCCATCCCTGCTTGCAGCTTTAATTATGGTATTGGACTTCTGTGCTAACCACCATTTGTCCATAACAAACACCATATTTGATCAAAAGATTGTCCACAAGCACACCTGGCACCAGTACATATCAGACCGTTAAGTCTATGCAGTCATAACAGTAAACCTGGCCTCGGTCTACAAAGGTTATTTGAAGTCATGGACTACGGTCTGTCTCAAAGAGGTCATGGAAAATGGTCCAAGACCGCAGAAGGGGAAACGGTACCCTGTCCATACTGTCTACTGGAACAAAGTCTGTCAACCTAATCTTTGGATGTCATCGGCTAGTGTAATGAATACTTCTCAGTCTGCAGAGGAAGCACAGTCTGAGGAATCTGAGGTAGAGAAAAAAAAAATTCTGTCGCAAGAATAAGATTTGCTTGGAACTCCTTCAGGGTGTGGATGTTGTAAGGGTAACTGACACAACGTTGTGTGTGTCAGTTATCCTTAAAGGACAGTCAATCCTGATTCTCCCCTTTACTCTCTTTTCAGGTTCAAGAGCAACAAAACTACTTCACTACATTTGATAAATTAGGAGACAGCTAATTTACTTTTAGAAATTACATTAGTTAGGAAAGTTTTTTGGTTGTTTTTTTAAATCGCTCGCCTTGAAGATTATGTAGCGCAACTATTGTACATGTTGTAGCTTCTGAAAACTGTGACATTCCATTTTTAGAGCTTATGAATATATGTAATAACTGTGGTGTAATGTAGCACATCACAGAGCTGGGCAAATATTTTGACTCGGGGGCCACATTGAGAGAAAAAAAAGCGGGGCCGGGGGTCCAGTTTGTATGTGTGTGTTTATATAAATGATATGTACCGTATTTTTCGGACTATAAGTCGCAGTTTTTCTCATAGTTTGGCCGGGGGTGCGACTTATACTCAGGAGCGACTTATGTGTGAAATTATTAACACATTACCGTAAAATACCAAATAATATTATTTATCTCATTGACGTAAGAGACTAGACGTATAAGATTTCATGGGATTTATGGATTTGGAGTGAGAGATAGTTTGGTAAAGGTATAGCATGTTCTATATGTTCTAGTTATTTGAATGACTCTTACCATAATATGTTGTGTTAACATAGCAGTTGCTTATTTATGCCTCATATAACCTACACTTATTCAGCCTGTTCTTCACTATTCTTTATTTATTTCAAATTGCCTTTCAAATGTCTATTCTTGGTGTTGGCTTTTATGAAATACATTTCCCCAAAAAATGCGACTTTTATATGTTTTTTTCCTTCTTTTTACGTATTTTCGGCAGGTGCGACTTATACTCCGGAGAGACTTATAATCCGAAAAATACGGTATGTTCTTCACAGAAAATGAGCCAAAGTCAGTGAGTCTCAGGTTGAAGAATTCATTAATTGTATGATTTTTCTTTTAATAGAAAATAAAAACAGGTCCCACAGACCCGAACACCACACAAGGGTGTTTTTTCAGGTTCTGGGTATGTAAGGGGTGTACACGGTTGTGTGAGGTACTGCATCTGGACAGTAAGGATATCAATGCAACGTAAAATGTTCGCCTTCGAGTTGACTTAAAAGAACTAGTGTTACAATTACGAATATTGGATTTCAATTCACCAAAACCCCACTTTCAAATAAATGTCAGTCATAGTGTAAAATAGAATTTCTACTGTATGCTATCATATCAACTTACCGTATTTCCTTGAATTGCCGCCAGGTATATAGTATGCGCCTGCCTAGAATTACTGCCGCGTCAAACTCGTTTCGCAAAATAATTAGCGCACGCTTAGCATTACCGCCGGCTCAGGATAACGCCGGGTCAAACTCCTTTCGCAAAATATTATTTTTATTAGCACATGTCTAGAATTTCCGCCGGGTAAAACTCGTTTCGCAAAATAATTAGCATATGCCTAGAATTTCCACCGGGTCAAACTCGTCACGTCACGAGTGACACTTCACCTGTCATCATTTTTCAAAATGGAGGAGGCTGATTTCAATCATTTGAAATCGCATAAAGGGAAGAAGATTAAGATCTATTCAGTAGGATTTAAGGTCCAAGCTATTGAATATGCTAAAAAGAACAGTAAGCAGCTATGTTTTATTAATATACCGTAGCTGCGTGTGTCAAATATGAGTCATTAAATGACTCCCGCCTCCTGGTGGTAGAGGGCGCTAGTGATCCTTCTTGCGACTACTCGGCTGCAGAAGAAGTGACAACAAGCAGCAAGAGTGAGCAGCCATCCTTTATTTTTTCCTCTCGCTTGCACTTTTAACATGGAGGATTACATATCTAAAATAAAACAGTTTTCTAAACTGGACTTTCAATCGAAGCAGAAGGTAATAAAGGAAGATCTCCATCGAGACAGAGAGACTTTTAAAACTGAAGAAAGATAAGGAAGACTTCTATAAACAAGTTATCGATGCTTTTGATCAGAAGGAGCTGCACATGGACTTCATTTATAAGTAAAGGTAAGACTATAATTAAGTTTTTTTTATTAAATGTGCTTTTCATGATGGTATCCTTACATCACACTCAATTTTTTAAGCGCAGGCCTAAATTTACTGCATGCCTTTGGTAAGCGTCAGAGTGAGAAGCGGTTTTAAATTAATTAGCGCCCCGGCGGCAATTCAAGGAAATACGGTATGTGAAATGTATCAGAAACCAAACAGTACAAATTCCACCAGGCCACAAGATGAGATTTTTGTTCCACCTGACGTATTTTTGCAGCTGACTTTAACAGCTCAGTCCAAGAGCCGACAGCACAGAGCATTCACCCACAGAGCCTTGACTCCACATCACTCACTACAGCTGAGACTGACACACTGCAGACACACACTTGTTGGTGACTCACGTGCTCTTGTGTGTCACAAAACTACACAACCTCGCACGGAATTCTCTTTTGACTCCTTGTAAATTTGACTATTAGAATCATTTTTCATGATAAAATCATTTTGTGTAGATATGGACTGACTTGGTCTGCTTTTACCACATATTGCTCCTCAAGAGGATGGCTTAAATAAGGAGTGTCAAACTAATTTACGCTCAGGGGCCGCGTGGAGGAAAATCTGTGCACATGCGCTGGACTATTAAAATCATGGCATGGCATACAAACTAATAAATAAAGACAACTTCAGATTGTTTTCTCTGTCATACTTTGGCTAAAAATAGAACAAACACATTCTGAAAATATTACGATAAAAATATCCCCAAAATTACCGGCAGTGGTAAAGTTTAGATCCATGAAGGAAAGAAGAAAGTGAATGAATGTTTATAAAGGAATATTATATGCATCAAAAATAGTTTTCTTTAGTTTTATTTTGTTAATGAATCAAATAACGTTTATGTAACCTTGCTTAGTTGATCTTAAACTGGTTTTAAATACAGATCAAAGCAAGGTAATGGTTTTCTCTCATTCAAAAGGTGTTACTGGAAAATATTCCAAATATTGTAACATCAAATGGAAACCCAGTAGAGCAGGTCTTAAATGACAAGCACTTGGGTTTTACCATACTTGCCAACCCTCACTGATTTTCCGGTAGACTCCCGAAATTCAGCGCCTCTCCCGAAAACCTCCCGGGACAAATTTTCTCCCAGGATTCAGGCGGAGCTGGAGGCCACGCCCCCTCCAGCTCCATGAGGACCTGAGTGACATGTCTGAGAGCGTGTCTGCCCAATGACGTTTTAACTGTAGAATGATCGAGGGAGAGTTCTTGCTTTCTTATGTGGGTTTATTGTTAGGCAGTTTCATTAAGTCCTCCCAGCGTGGTAACAACACACAACAACAGCAGTCACGTTTACGTCCACCACTCTACCGTAAGGCAGTTCGTCTGCCGTAAACAGCAGGTGACACTTTAAACAGGACAATACTGCCATCTACTGTACATGCACCACAACACCTTCAGGCAACTTCAACCCTTAATCCTCCTCCATTCACATATCTCCCCGGATTGTAAATAACCTAATGTAAATAATGTAATGTATATACTTGTTCTTATGCTATGTGAACTCACTATGTTCTCTGCTGGCTGTACATATCCTACTAAGTCACACCTACACTGTTTCAATGTCCACATTTCTCTGTTGATGCAATTGTTGATGACTGAAGTACTGATATCAACCAAAGCTCCTCATCCCACCCCCGGATTGTAAATAATGTAAATAATTCAATGTATATACTATGATGATTAACTTGTGTGATGACTGTATTATGTTGATAGTATATATTTGTACCATGAATTGATTAACGTGGACCCCGACTTAAACAAGTTGAAAAACTTATTGGGGTGTTACCATTTAGTGGTCAATTGTACGGAATATGTACTGTACTGTGCAATCTACTAATAAAAGTATCAATCAATCATGCATATGTGACAATAACATCTACTTTAGAAAGTACAGTGCACAACTGTGCACACAACAGCTGTAAATATAGTGAAGTGAATCATATTTATATAGCGCTTTTTCTCTAGTGACTCAAAGCGCTTTACATAGTGAAAGCCAATATCTATGTTACATTTAAAGCAGTGTGGGTGGCACTGGGAGCAGGTGGGTCAAGTGTCTGTCCATCAACTCTACATGAAGTCAGTTGGCTGACTATCATTTATAAGGCTTTTTTGAGGTATAATTCCTCCATAATTGTGTACTTTGTTACAAAGAAAAAACAGCTCTTATGCCAGGGGTGTCCAAACTTTTTCCACTGAGGGCCGCACACTGAAAAATCAAAGCAAGAGGGGACCATTTGGATATTTTATGGATTTTAAAAACCAATACAATATATGTATAAAAAATGTACATTTAGGCCTCCACTCAGTCCCCATAGGATTTTGGTCCAAAACATATGAAAAATGTGTCATTATTTAGTATTATAATTTTTATTATTTTTCAAGTTTTAAATATCTAGAGCAGGGGTCAGCAACCTTTTTGAAAGCAAGAGTTACTTCTTGGCTACTGATTCATGCCAAGGGCTACCAGTTTGATACACACTTCAATAAATTGTCAGAAATAGCTAATTTGCTCAATTAACTTTTAATAAATAAATCTATATATATATATATATATATATATATATATATATAAATGTCATTCCGTCGTACATTTTTTTTCCTGTTACGGAATGTTTTTTTTAGAGAATAAATGACGAAAAAAACACTTAATTGAACGGTTTAAAAGAGGACAAAACAGGAAAAAAATAAAAATTAAATTTTGAAACATAGTTTATCTTCAATTTCCACTTTTTAAAATTCAAAATTCAACCGAAAAAAAAGAAGAGAAAAAGTAGTTCATTCGAATCTTTTTGAAAAAATTAAAAATATTATTTATGGAACATTAGTAATTTTTCCTGATTAATATTAATTTTAAAATTTTGATGACATGTTCAAAATCCAATCTGCACTTTATTATAATATATAACAAATTGGACGAAGCTATATTTCTAACAAAGACAAATCATTATTTCTCCTAGATTTTCCTGAACAAAAATTTTAAAATAAATTCAAAAGACTTTGAAATATGATTTAAATTTGATTCTACTGATTTTCTAGAATTGCCAGAATATTTTTGGGGAATTTTAATCATAATAAGTTGGAAGAAATATTTCACAAATATTCTTCGTCAAAAAAACAGAAGCTAAAATGAAGAATTAAATTACAATTTATTATTCTTTACAATAAAAAAAAAATACATTTACTTGAACATTGATTTAAATAGTCAGGAAAGAAGAGGAAGGAATTTAAAAGGTAAAAAGGTATATGTGTTTAAAAATCCTAAAATCATGTTTAAGGTTGTATTTTTTCCCTAAAATTGTCTTTCTGAAAGTTATAAGAAGCAAAGTTTAAAAAAAAAAGAATTTAAACAAGTGAAGAACAAGTCTTTAAAATATTTTCTTGGATTTTCGAATTATATTGAGTTTTGTCTCTCTTAGAATTAAAAATGTCAAGCAAAGTGAGACCAGCTTGCTAGTAAATAAATAAAATTAAAAAAATAAAGCAGCTCACTGGTAAGTGCTGCTATTTGAGCTATTTTTAGAACAGGCCAGCGGGCGACTCATCTGGTCCTTACGGGCGACCTGGTGCCCGCCTTGGTGACCCCTGATGTAGATCAACAATAGGTCATTTTGTCAATATAACATTTTTAAAGATTTAAGTTAAAACAACTTTAACATGTCAACAAAAACGGCAAAATAAATAAATGATATACTGTATATATAAATGTATGTATGTATATATATATATATGACATGTGTGTATGTATATGTATATATGAGGTAGATCACCTCGACTTGAAAATAAGTTTTTCATTGGGGTGTTACCATATAGTGGTCAATTGTACAGAATATGTACTGTACTGTGCAATCTACTAATAAAAGTTTCAATCAATCAATCAATGAATGCCTACTGAGCCTATGGTGCTGTTAAGTTATTGTGGCTCAATGTGCCTTAATTTTTTGTATTTTAATGTATTATTATTTAATAAATATTATTGTTTTAGTTGCTTAAGAGATATTCCTGGCTCTGAATTTGCTCATTGCTATTTTTATGTTTTTGTGCATTATTTGTTGCCGGAATCATTAAAGGAACAGGTTACTCATCAGTTACTCAGTACTCGAGTAGTTTTTTCACAACATACTTTTTACTTTTACTCAAGTAAATATTTGGGTGACTACTCCTCACTTTTACTTGAGTAATAAATCTCTAAAGTAACTGTACTCTTACTTGAGTACAATTTCCGGCTACTCTACCCACCTCTGATTCTCACGCAGTTGTTTTTAGCTGCGGGCATTACACTACATATTGTCTGCCAACTAAGTTGTTTGAATGTAGTTCTGTACTTGCACTGGATTTTTTTGTTTTGTTGTTTTTTTGGGGAAATTTAATCAATCAATCAATCAATCAATCAATGTTTACTTATATAGCCCTAAATCACTAGTGTCTCAAAGGGCTGCACAAACCACTACGACATCCTCGGTAGGCCCACATAAGGGCAAGGAAAACTCACACCCAGTGGGACGTCGGTGACAATGATGACTATGAGAACCTTGGAGAGGAGGAAAGCAATGGATGTGGAGCGGGTCTAACATGATACTGTGAACGTTCAATCCATAATGGATCCAACACAGCAGCGAGAGTCCCGTTCACAGCGGAGCCATATATATAAATATATATATATATATGACATGTGTGTATGTATATGTATATATGAGGTAGATCACCTCGAGTTGAAAATAAGTTTTTCATTGGGGTGTTACCATTTAGTGGTCAATCGTACTGTACTGCAATCTACTAATACAAGTTTCAATCAATCAATCAATCAATCAATAAATCAATCAATAAATCAATCAATCAATCAATGCCTACTGAGGCATGGTGCTGTTAAGTTATTGTGGCTCAATTTGCCTTAATTTTTTTTTTAATTTTAATGTAGTATTATTTAATATATATTATTGTTTTAGTTGCTTAAGAGATATTCCTGGCTCTGAATTTGCTCATTGCTATTTTTATATTTTTGTGCATTATTTGTTGCCGGAATCATTAAAGGAACAGGTTACTCATCAGTTACTCAGTACTCGAGTAGTTTTTTCACAACGTACTTTTTACTTTTACTCAAGTAAATATTTGGGTGACTACTCCTCACTTTTACTTGAGTAATAAATCTCTAAAGTAACTGTACTCTTACTTGAGTACAATTTCCGGCTACTCTACCCACCTCTGGTTCTCACGCAGTTGTTTTTAGCTGCGGACATTACACTACATATTGTCTGACAACTAAGTTGTTTGAATGTAGTTCTGTACTTGCACTGGATTTTTTTGTTTTGTTGTTTTTTTGGGGAAATTTAATCAATCAATCAATCAATCAAAGTTTACTTATATAGCCCTAAATCACTAGTGTCTCAAAGGGCTGCACAAACCACTACGACATCCTCGGTAGGCCCACATAAGGGCAAGGAAAACTCACACCCAGTTGCCTAACTAAATTGCCTGAATTGCCTAACCTACGCTCAGCACTTTAATGTGTGTGTGCGCACGTGTGGTGAACCTTGCTGAAGTCCATTGAAAAGCATATTTACCTGCTCTCCTGTCACGTTGAGCAGTGACTTCAGATCCTTTCCATTGAATATGCTCACCTGTAACGAGACAATTCTTTTTATAATATTTAATTAGACAAAAAATCCCTCATTCTAACATATAAAGTGTGACTCGTGCATGCTAGCATTTGGCGTGGATACTGGTTTTGTGTGGAATCGATGTAATGACTCCTTACTAGACCATACAGCATGAGGCCTTTTGGAACTCCCGTGATGAAATCTGCAAACAAGGACAGCGAGAAGTAAAAAGTCAGAAAAAGGAGAACAGACTGAAACAATGTTTACACTCTTCTGAGGTCTTTTTTTTTTCTCTCTCCCTCTATACGTCAAAACTACAGGAGACATACTCAGTCATGTGTGTGGAGACTAAGGGCTTTTAAAGCGGAGGGGGTCCACAAAGCC
This sequence comes from Nerophis ophidion, assembly GCF_033978795.1. Taxonomy (NCBI): domain Eukaryota; kingdom Metazoa; phylum Chordata; class Actinopteri; order Syngnathiformes; family Syngnathidae; genus Nerophis; species Nerophis ophidion. The sequence goes on from NC_084626.1 coordinate 53,780,356, forward strand.
TACAGCGCTTGTGTGTTTGGACAACATGACCCTCACCTTCCTCATCATCCCCGCTGAACTCGCCGCCAGCCACAGAGTAACCTGCAGGGAGAAAAGAGACGCAGCTGTTATTTCCTGTCATCTCACAGAGTCCCATACTAATCACAGATTAGAAGCCAGGGTATTATTTGGATAGTGGCTATGCACAAACTACTCCAATTCAGCTCAAAATATGTTGTCGGAGGGATGACCCACGTTGCCTCACAGCCCGAAGAGGCAACGTGGGTCATCCCTCCAATGGGCTCACCACTCATAGGAGGGGCCATAGAGGTCGGGTGCATTGTGAGCTGGGCGGCAGCCGAAGGCAGGGCACTTGGCGGTCCGATCCTCGGCTACAGAAGCTAGCTCTTGGGACGTGGAACGTCACCTCACTGGGGGGGAAGGAGCCTGAGCTAGTGCGCGAGGTAGAGAAGTTCCGGCTGGATATAGTCGGACTCACCTCGACGCACAGCAAGGGCTCTGGAACCAGTTCTCTCGAGAGGGACTGGACCCTCTTCCACTCTGGCGTTGCCGGCAGTGAGAGGCGACGGGCTGGGGTGGCAATTCTGGTTGCCCCCCGGCTCAAAGCCTGTACGTTGGAGTTCAACCCAGTGGACGAGAGGGTAGCTTCCCTTCGCCTTCGGGTGGGGGGACGGGTCCTGACTGTTGTTTGTGCTTACGCACCAAACAGCAGTTCAGAATACCCACCCTTTTTGGGTACACTCGAGGGAGTACTGGAAAGTGCTCCTCCGGGTGATTCCCTTGTCCTACTGGGAGACTTCAACGCTCATGTTGGCAACGACAGTGAAACCTGGAGAGGCGTGATTGGGAAGAATGGTCGCCCGGATCTAAACCCGAGTGGTGTTTTGTTATTGGACTTTTGTGCTCGTCACAGTTTGTCGATAACAAACACCATGTTCAAACATAAGGGTGTCCATATGTGCACTTGGCACCAGGACACCCTAGGCCGCAGTTCCATGATCGACTTTGTAGTTGTGTCATCGGATTTGCGGCCTCATGTTTTGGACACTCGGGTGAAGAGAGGGGCGGAGCTTTCTACCGATCACCACCTGGTGGTGAGTTGGCTGCGATGGTGGGGGAGGATGCCGGACCGACCTGGCAGGCCCAAACGCATTGTGAGGGTCTGCTGGGAACGTCTGGTAGAGTCTCCTGTCAGAGAGAGTTTCAATTCACACCTCCGGGAGAACTTTGAACATGTCACGAGGGAGGTGCGGGACATTGAGTCCGAGTGGACCATGTTCCGAACCTCTATTGTCGAGGCGGCTGATTGGAGCTGTGGCCGCAAGGTTGTTGGTGCCTGTCGTGGCGGTAATCCCAGAACCCGTTGGTGGACACCAGCAGTGAGGGATGCTGTCAAGCTGAAGAAGGAGTCCTATCGGGTTCTTTTGGCTCATAGGACTCCGGAGGCAGTGGACGGGTACCGACGGGCCAAGCGGTGTGCAGCTTTAGCGGTCGCGGAGGCAAAAACTCGGACATGGGAAGAGTTCGGGGAAGCCATGGAAAACGACTTCCGGACGGCTTCGAAGCGATTCTGGACCACCATACGGCGCCTCAGGAAGGGGAAGCAGTGCACTATCAACACCGTGTATGGTGCGGATGGTGTTCTGCTGACTTCGACTGCGGATGTTGTGGATCGGTGGAGGGAATACTTCGAAGACCTCCTCAATCCCACCAACACGTCTTTCTTTGAGGAAGCGGTGCCTGGGGAATCTGTAGTGGACTCTCCTATTTCTGGGGCTGAGGTCGCTGAGGTAGTTAAAAAGCTCCTTGGCGGCAAGGCCCCGGGGGTGGATGAGATCCGCCCGGAGTTCCTTAAGGCTCTGGATGCTGTGGGGCTGTCTTGGTTGACAAGACTCTGCAGCATCGCGTGGACATCGGGGGCGGTACCTCTGGATTGGCAGACCGGGGTGGTGGTCCCTCTCTTTAAGAAGGGGGACCGGAGGGTGTGTTCCAACTATCGTGGGATCACACTCCTCAGCCTTCCCGGTAAGGTTTATTCAGGTGTACTGGAGAGGAGGCTTCGCCGGATAGTCGAACCTCGGATTCAGGAGGAACAGTGTGGTTTTCGTCCTGGTCGTGGAACTGTGGACCAGCTCTATACTCTCGGCAGGGTTTTTGAGGGTGCATGGGAGTTTGCCCAACCAGTCTACATGTGCTTTGTGGACTTGGAGAAGGCATTCGACCGTGTCCCTCGGGAAGTCCTGTGGGGAGTGCTCAGAGAGTATGGGGTATCGGAATGTCTTATTGTGGCGGTCCGCTCCCTGTATGATCAGTGTCAGAACATAGTCCACTCCCTGTATGATCAGTGCCAGAGCTTGGTCCGCATTGCTGGCAGTAAGTCGGACACGTTTCCAGTGAGGGTTGGACTCCGCCAAGGCTGTCCTTTGTCACCGATTCTGTTCATAACTTTTATGGACAGAATTTCTAGGCGCAGTCAAGGCGTTGAGGGGTTCCGGTTTGGTGGCCACGGGATTAGGTCTCTGCTTTTTGCAGATGATGTAGTCCTGATGGCTTCATCTGGCCGGGATCTTCAGCTCTCACTGGATCGGTTCGCAGCCGAGTGTGAAGCGACCGGAATGAGAATCAGCACCTCCAAGTCCGAGTCCATGGTTCTCGCCCGGAAAAGGGTGGAGTGCCATCTCCGGGTTGGGGAGGAGACCCTGCCCCAAGTGGAGGAGTTCAAGTACCTAGGAGTCTTGTTCACGAGTGGGGGAAGAGTGGATCGTGAGATCGACAGGCGGATCGGTGCGGCGTCTTCAGTAATGCGGACGTTGTATCGATCCGTTGTGGTGAAGAAGGAGCTGAGCCGGAAGGCAAAGCTCTCAATTTACCGGTCGATCTACGTTCCCATCCTCACCTATGGTCATGAGCTTTGGGTCATGACCGAAAGGATAAGATCACGGGTACAAGCGGCCGAAATGAGTTTCCTCCGCCGGGTGGCGGGTCTCTCCCTTAGAGATAGGGTGAGAAGCTCTGCCATCCGGGAGGAACTCAACGTAAAGCCGCTGCTCCTCCACATCGAGAGGAGCCAGATGAGGTGGTTCGGGCATCTGGTCAGGATGCCACCCGAACGCCTCCCTGGGGAGGTGTTTAGGGCACGTCCAGCTGGTAGGAGGCCACGGGGAAGACCCAGGACACGTTGGGAAGACTATGTCTCCCGGCTGGCCTGGGAACGCCTCGGGATCCCCCGGGAAGAGCTAGACGAAGTGGCTGGAGATAGGGAAGTCTGGGCTTCCCTGCTTAGGCTGCTGCCCCCGCGACCCGACCTCGGATAAGCGGAAGATGATGGATGGATGGATGGATATTTTGTCGTCCAAGCTTTGTGTTGTCCTAGAAAAGGTAAATAGTTATTTGTGTAATATCGATTCTTGGGGTCACGATCCGATTCAAAATGGATTTTTTTTCCAATTCAACACGATTCTCGATTCAAAAACGATTTTTTTCCCGATTTAAAAGGATTCTGTGTTATGTCTGTTCGGCATCGTGGTACCGGGTTCGATTCCCTCGAGGATGCGTCAAGTGAACACAGCAAAGGTAAGATATAAAACAATTTATTTAACGAAAAGGATCTATGAAACAAAACACTGGTGCTAATAAAAGGCAAACCAAAGACGCTAGCATGAGAGCTAGAATAAACTAATAGTAAACTAAACTGGCACATAGGCACACAAAGGGGGAAACAAAACATTTAGCATGGGAGCTAAGAATAAATAAAATTGCGCAGCGTGAGAGTGATACAGAAATTGCATGGAAGCAAAAGTGCAACGTTGTGTAAGAAGAAATTTGGATCCCAGACTGAACAACAAAAGATGCAGGCTTATATAAGGCAGGTGATTAGTGAGGACAGGTGTGCAGGGCCAAGAGAAACAGGTGAAACTGATAAGCTACCATGGTGACCGACTTAAACAGGAAATAATAGGATCAGACGGAGAGTGAAAATAAAAATGGAACAACAATCAATAATATGTGGAGGATCCAAAAAGTGGATCTCAACATTCTGTATTCATTCAATACATAGATTTCAGCAGGATCTGACATGCTAGCAGAGTAGTAGATTTATGTAAAAAGCTTTTATAATTGTAAAGGATAATGTTTTATCAACTGATTGCAATAATGTAAATTTGTTTTAACTATTAAAGGAACCAAAAATATGACTTATTTTATCTTTGTGAAAACATTGGACACAGTGTGTTGTCCAGCTTATGAGATGCCATGCAAGTGTAAGCCACTGTGACACTATTGTTCTTTTTTTTTTTTTATAAATGTCTAATGATAATGTCAATGAGGGATTTTTAATCACTGCTATGCTGAAATGATAACTAATATTGATACTGTTGTTGATAATATTCATTTTTGTTTCACTACTTTTGGTTTGTACTTGTCAGAGTTAGTTTGTGACGAACCCCAAGATGCGGAGACGGACGCAGGCATTGAACAGGAAAACATGATTTAATTAAAATATTAGAACAAGAACAAACCAAAGGGGTACAACCAAAAGCGCGCACAAGGCGGATAACAAACTAAGGGAGCTAGCATGGTAGCTAGAAAATAACAGGAGGTTAACACGGGCGTAACATGGCGTAGTGGGTAGAGCGGCCGTGCCAGAAACCTGAGAGTTGCAGGTTCGCTTCCCACCTATTGACATCCAATCCAAGTCGCTGCCGTTGTGTCCTTGGGCAGGACACTTATAAATAAATAAATAAATGGGTTGTACTTGTATAGCGCTTTTCTACCTTCAAGGTACTCAAAGCGCTTTGACACTACTTCCACATTCACACACACATTCACACACCGATGGAGGGAGCTGCCATGCAAGGCGCCAACCAGGACCCATCAGGAGCAAGGGTGAAGTGTCTTGCTCAGGACACAACGGACGTGACGAAGTTGGTACTAGGTGGGAATTGAACCAGGGACCATCGGGTTGTGCACGGCCACTCTGCCACTGCGCCACGCCGTCCCACTTCAACCTTGCTCCCGGTGCCGCTCACACAGGTGAATGAATGATGAATGAATGATTGGTGGTGGTCGGAGGGGCCGTAGGTGCAAACTGGCAGCCACACTTCCGTCAGTCTACTCCAGGGCAGCTGTGGCTACAGATGTAGATTACCACCACCATCGTGTGAATGAATGATGGCTTCCCACTTCTCTGCGAGCGCTTTGAGTATCTAACAATAGAAAAGTGCGATAAAAATCTAATCCATTATTATTATTATTATTATTATTAACATGGAAGCTAGCAAAAACAAAAAGTGTCTAGCATGGAAGCTAGCGGGTAGCGAGCAGGAAAACAGAAGTCGTAATGTGTAGTACAAAACAAACTGGAAGCAGGGAACAAAGAACAGTTAGCTACAAACATCTAACCGATATAGCACACCACTTCGCTGCAAATACAAGAGACCGCACGACACGACACGAGCGACAAGAGCGACATCGACAAGACAATAATCCAGCACTGACTGGAGGAACAAAGCAGGTACAAATAGGAGCGGGCTGATTGACACCAGGTGTGGCCAGGTGCCAATCAGCTGCAGCTGAGGAGAAACAGCACAAAGGGAAAAAAAACAGGAAACAGACAAAATAAGAGCGCTGACAGGAACTAAAACCAGGAAATACTAAACACACACACACAGAGGAAAAAGTAAAACACAAACAAACTAAAGTGGCAAGCCTGACGGTTCTGTGTGGTGTTTGTGTCTCCTCTCAATTGCTCTGTTTATTGCAGTTCTGAGTGTTGCTGGGTCAGGTTCTGTTTTGGAATTGGATTGCATTGTTATGGTATTGCTGTGTATTGTTTTGTTGGATTGATTAAAAATATATATATATACTGTATATGAATGTTTTAAAAATGAGAATCGATTCTGAATCGCACAGCGTGAGAATCGCGATTCATATTCAAATTGATTTTTTCCCACACCCCTAAAAATGACTATAAATAAGTAATTTATTTTATCTATAGAATATGGTGAACATGAACACATAAAGGCAAATATTCGGACCATTACACAAAAAAAATTGCCATTTGCTTGTTGTAACTCTTTCAAAAATAAAATTACCGTAAATTTCTTTCTTAATTCTTTTTTCAACAATAAATCATTTTTTTTTCTGTTTATTTTATTTACAGACAAAATGTTAGTTTAATTACGAAAAAAATGAGCAACCCCAATTCAATCCCATTTTCACAATACTATACAAAATAAATGTACAAAACAATTGAGAAGACATACAAATACAGTACTTATTAATACAATACAAAAAAAGGAAAAGTAATAATAGCAACAATAATAATGTCACATCAATTGTAAAGATTAAAAAACAAAATTAATGACAATAACAGAAAAATGTGTATTATTATCATCGCTTTTTTATATCACCATTTTAAAACAACTTTAAATCTGATAATCTACATATTGAACTACTGGTCCATATCAGGCAACTTTTGGTCATTTTTAACAAGGTCCCTCAGTCAAAGATAAATCAGAGTAACAGAACTGAAAGTAACAGAAAGGACTTCTTAGTATACAATTAGCAACTACATGATATGGTATTTTTACTAATAACATTTTGACACTTAGCACGTTACAGTGATGCAATAAAAATAAATATTTAAAACATAGACAATTAATAGCAGAAAATGATTGAGTTAACAGGACTGTGCTACAATATATTATATCACTTCATTTTGTTTTCACGTAAAAAAAAACAACACATTTTTAAAGTGTGGCGGTCATTATATTGCCTTGGTGTACCACCACCAACAAATACATTAAGGGAAACCCGGGTAACAGGACTGAGTGCAAACCCAGGGACACAATTTAAGTCAGCAATTTTTTAATGATAATCAATTTTAAGCACAAGATAAGAAGCCACAAAATATGACTACAAAACACAACATTTCTGGTGGATTCAAATGTATTTGATATCATTTCATGATGAAGTTTAATTCTATTAAATGGGGACAAGCAACAAATGCTAGTTTCAATAGTATTAATTAAATATGGAATCAGATTAATACGCAGGACGTTCTTCTCATAAAAAAAACTAACATATTTATTAGGGGTGTGGGCAAAAAATCGATTTTAATTTGAATCGCGATTCTGACGTTGTGCGATTCGGAATCGATTCTCATTTTTTTTAAATCGATGATTTTTTTAATTTATTTATTTTATCAATCCAAGAAAACAATACACAGCAATACCATAACAATGGAATCCAATTCCAAAAGCAAACCCTACCCAGCAACACTCAGAACTGCAATAAACAGAACAATTGAGAGGAGACACAAACACCACACAGAACAAAACAAAAGTAGTGAATATTGTCAACAACAGTATCAATATTAGTTATAATTTCAGCATAGCAGTGATTGACATTATCATTAGACATTTATAGAAATGTAAAAAAAAGAACAATAGTGTCACAGTGGCTTACACTTGCATGGCATCTCATAAGCTGGACAACACACTGTGTCCAATGTTTTCACAAAGATAAAACAAGTCATATTTTTGCTTCCTTTAATAGTTCAAACACATTTACATTATTGCAATCAGTTGATAAAACATTGTCCTTTACAATTATAAAAGCTTTTTACAAAAATCTACTACTCTGCTAGCATGTGAGCAGACTGGGGTAGATCCTGCTGACATCCTATGAATGAATGAATACAGAATCATTTTGAATCGGGAAAAAAAATCATTTTTGAATCGAAAATCGTGTTGAATTGAAAAAATGTTTTATTTTGAATCGAATCCTGACTTCAAGAATCGATATTGAATTGAATCGTGGGACACTTAAAGATTCACAGCCCTAATAGTTATGGTAATTTATTGTGTATTCATTTTATTTCCTGGGGATGCAAATGGCACCGATTCGATTGAATGGCCTATTTCATTGTCATCACATTGTGCAAGTGTACATAATATCCAGCGCGGGAATATAATGAAACTACATGACACCATATGAATAGTGTAGTTATACATAAATATTATAATAAATGATTTTCTCACCGAGGTAGCTGTCATCGTAGCTGCCTTGCACCTGTCCTGTTTGAATCTGCCCGGCAACCGACAGTAAAAAGTAGGAAGGGTAGTAGGCTTTGACAATCTCCTCAGGCATGGCTGATATCAACTGACCTGCAAAATATTGCAGTTATCTGACCTTTTGTACGTGACTCCTTTCACTTCTGTGATCTGGAGAGCGGTCCTTGAAATGGATCTGTATTCATATGAGCTCACCTTGCCAGTAAAAGCTGCCTGGTCCACCAAGCACAACCCTGCCGTCCTGAAACACACAGTAACAGGAGTTTGCGTGCAACCGAAAACAACGTTTGTGGTTTTTACACTAATCTCCGCTTCACCCAACAAATATTGTTCTTACCTTTGTGAAGTCGGCACTAAATCCTCCTTGACAATAACCCTGTCCTGCAGGTCCATGTCTTTCTGCAGTTCAAACAGCAAACATGTTTGCAACTCAAATATATTGTAATATCAAAATAATAATGAGGGAGATACCGTATTTCCTTGAATTGCCGCCGGGTATATAGTACGCGCCTGCCTAGAATTACTGCCAGGTCAAACACGTTTCGCAAAATAATTAGCGCACGCTTAGCATTACCGCCGGCTCAGGATTAACACCGGGTCGAACTCCTTTCGCAAAATATTATTTTTATTAGCGCATGTAGAGAATTTCCGCCGGGTCAAACTCGTCACGTCACGAGTGACACTTCACCTGTCATCATTTTCAAAATGGAGGAGGCTGATTTCAATCATTTGAAATCGCATAAAGGGAAGAAGATTAAGAGCTATTCAGTAGGATTTAAGGTCCAAGCTATTGAATATGCTAAAAAGAACAGTAAGCAGCTATGTTTTATTAATATACCGTAGCTGCGTGTGTCAAATATGAGTCATTAAAAGACTCTCGCCTCCTGGTGGTAGAGGGCGCTAGTGATCCTTCTTGCGACTACTCGGCTGCAGAAGAAGTGACAACAAGCAGCAAGAGTGAGCAGCGATCCTTTATTTTTTTCCTCTCACTTGCACTTTTAACATGGAGGATTACATATCTAAAATAAAACAGTTTTCTAAACTGGACTTTCAATGGAAGCAGGAGGTAATAAAGGAAGATCTCCATCGGGACAGAGAGACTTTTAAAACTGAAGAAAGATAAGGAAGACTTCTATAAACAAGTTATTGATGCTTTTGATCAGATGGAGCTGCACATGGACTTCATTTATAAGTAAAAGCAGGACCATAATAACGTTTTTTTTTTTTCTATTAAATGTGCTTTTCATGATGTATCCTTACATCACACTCCAATTAATAAGCGCATGCTTACTTTTACCGCATGCCTTTGGTAAGCGCCAGAGTGAGAAGAGGTTTTAAATGAATTAGCGCCCCGGCGGCAATTCAAGGAAATACGGTACTACATTTATTCCCTAACAAGCCTGAAAGTGGACTAATGTGAGCTCTGACTTCGTAGTAGATATTAATACATCATATACTGTAAACCTTGAAAGAACTTAAGGAATGCAGGAGAGCACGTTTACACATTTTGTACATTAAAAATGCAATAACCAATTCATTGTAAACCTATAGAAGCTGAGCTATCTCAGCAAAACACTGACATCTTAGCTTTGTGTTACAGGTGACAAAACAAAGTAGTGTCATATAATATACTTCATTAACAATGCATCATTTTCCCCGGGCCAAACTTTGTAGAACCATGTTATATTGGGGCAGTATAGCTCGGTTGGTAGAGTGGCCGTGCCAGCAACTTGAGGGTTGCAGGTTCGATCCCCGCTTCCGCCATCCTAGTCACTGCCGTTGTGTCCTTGGGCAAGACACTTTACCCACCTGCTGCCAGTGCCACCCACACTGCTTTAAATGTAACTTAGATATTGGCTTTCACTATGTAGAGCGCTTTGAGTCACTCGAGAAAAAGCGCTATATAAATATAATTCACGTTACACTTTACTTATTGTAACAACAATAAATAAAGTCAATCACAACTATTTTAAAGGGTTTACGTTCCAAGACCCAACAAATAGTAAAAGACTGTGAATAGTAAGATAAAACCTTAACATGTATTAATGTTGTTACAGTTATTAAATGCATTTAAAATACTGTACATACAAGGAACAGTTAAAGCAGGGGTGTCCAAAGTGCAATCAGGGGGCCTTTTGGACTTCTGTTGGCCCGCAAAATGTTGTCGGGAAAAAAAAAACAATAACAATGTTGTCGGGGGAAAAAAACAATAACAATGTTGGGGGAAAGAAAGCAAAAGGTGTAATGTAAAGAGAAAAAAAGCTGAAAATATATGCAAAATTAATACAAAAAAAATGTGGGGGACTTTTTGTAGGAAGAAAATGCTACAGACAGACATTAAATATCAAAACTCAGTGACAGCTTTGTGTTATAAGTGACAAATTGTATTAGTTATTTGTATCAAAATGCCGTCCTTTTCTCAGTACATTATCTTTTATCTTACATTTTTACTTTTGTTTTTTAGGACAATACGTTACAGACCAACAAAACTCAACCTTTGGTGCGCAAATGGCCCCCATATATATATGTATATATATATATATATATATATATATATGCACATACATACACACACACATATATATATATATATATACAATATATATATATACACACATATATATATATATATACACACACATGTATATATACATATACATATATATACACACACATATATACATATATATACACACACATATATACATATATATACACACACATATATACATATATATACACACATATATATATATACATACATATATATATATATATATACATACATATATACATATATATATATATATATATATATCCATCCATCCATCCATTTTCTACCGTTTATTCCCTTTCGGGGGTTGCGGGGGGCGCTGGCGCCTATCTCAGCTACAATATATATATATATATATATATATATATATATATATCCAAAAGGGACAAGCAGTAGAAAATGGATGGATGGATGGATATCTAAAACTATAACTACCTGCTTGTGTAAAAGTGTATGTGAGTGTGTTATGATGTACGTTTTTCCTAAAGTCTGTGAACACTGTGTCGGCAGAGAATGTGTGTGTGTAAAAATTGTCAATAAAAGCTAAAAATAGCATCATACTTTGTGTCTTCTCCTGCGCGCTACAATACATTATTTTATTAGATATATATATTTCTGTGGCGCACCACCACAAATAAATAGATCCAGGGGAAAACCTTAACACAGTATTATTGTACAGCACTCACAAACATTAAGTGACACATCTTGTCAAAGTCAGCAGCACTTTTTCTCCTGCAGATAGCGTCATAAAAATTGCGTTCCTGCTGAAGTTACCACTAAACAAAAATTACCATTTAAAGCAGAGTAGAAATGCTCAACTGTGAATAGGCGGGATGTCGTTGCTGAGGTTGTAGTAACACACCTGTTCGGCAGGGGGCGTACTCCACAAATGACTTGAGACTGTCAGAGAGGTAACAAGTTCCTGTAACATCGGCAAAGGGAGTGTCGTGTTCCGTCCTCCAGTAATACCGGGGAGCACAGGCCTGGAAGACACAAACACACAGTTGCAAGTCTTAACACCGGCCTCAAGTAGAACAACAATCAGGGAGCGAGTCTCACCAGGATATTATTGCCATGGGAACGCACGGTCGCTCCAAACCACTGACGGGACTTGAACTCAACCTGGGTGTTCACATCGTTTATATAAAAATACTGATCACCTGGAAGAAGGAAGAGGACAAAATGTCAGGACAAGTCCCTGGTGCCACGTGTTGTCATGTAACAAAGGTTCCAAGCAGTGGTGAGTGTTTGATGCCGCGCTGCCAAGGCTTAATGTGACAGCTTTCTCCACTTGTTGACTTCTACTTATGTTACTGCGCTACTGTTGTGTGCGGTCTTAATCCATCCTCCTCCCCTGGGGAGACATCAAAGAACCCAGACCTTGTTGTTACTGTCATTTAAACAGTCTGCTTTAAGAGGTCCCCCACTGAGAAATAAAAAAAGTGATAGAAAGAGAGCGTGGCAGACTAATAGGTTGCATGGGTGTGTGTGGGACTTCCTGTGTAAACCTTTGTGGAATTACAGTATGTTTATTTATATATGTGGCTGCTTTCGGGAAAAGTGTGCCTGAAGTGTGCATGTTTAGGACATTGAGAATGGGTTTGGCTCTTAAAAAAGCAACAAACAAACAATCGGAAAATCCCCGTTACTGAGGTGGCTAACCATGATGCGTGCAGTTTATCAAAGCAACAATCAAACAATCGGAAAATTCCTGTCGTATCAATTCCTAGATATGGTCGTAACTATACTAAATGCACTGGGCATAATAAACACAACATTATTAATATTGCTACTACGGATAATTTGATCAAAAACTCCCTAAAACAGCCCACTACCTATAATATAGGTTTTTTAAACATAAGATCATTGTCTCCCAAAACGTTGTTAGTTAATGATATTATCAGAGACAACAATCTTAACGTCATCGGTCTCAGCGAAACCTGGCTTAAACCAAACAACTTTTTTGCGCTAAATGAGGCATGTCCTCCTAAATTTACACATGCGCATATTGCCCGTCCGCTCAAAAGGGGTGGGGGGGTTGCACTAATATACAACGAAAACTTTAACCTTAGTCCTAACATAAATAATAAATATAAATCGTTTGAGGTGCTTACTATGAGGTCTGTCACACCGCTGCCTCTACACCTGGCTGTTATCTACCGCCCCCCAGGGCCCTATTCGGACTTTATTAATGAATTCTCAGAGTTCGTTGCTGATCTAGTGACACACGCCGATAATATAATCATAATGGGGGACTTTAATATCCATATGAATACCCCATCGGACCCACCGTGCGTAGCGCTCCAGACTGTAATTGATAGCTGTGGTCTCACACAAATAATAAATGAACCCACGCATCGCAACGGTAATACGATAGACCTAGTGCTTGTCAGGGGCATCAACGTTTCCAAAGTTACGATACTCCCGTATACTAAAGTATTGTCTGATCATTACCTTATAAAATTCGAGGTTCAGACGCATGTTCGTCAAACTAATAATAATAATAACTGCTATAGCAGCCGCAACATTAATACGGCCACAACGACAACTCTTGCTGACCTACTGCCCTCGGTAATGGCACCATTCCCAAAGTATGTGGGCTCTATTGATAACCTCACTAACAACTTTAACGACGCCCTGCGCGAAACCATTGATAACATAGCACCGCTAAAGTTAAAAAAGGCTCCAAAAAAGCGCACCCCGTGGTTTACAGAAGACACTAGAGCTCAGAAATTATTATGTAGAAAGCTGGAACGCAAATGGCGCACGACTAAACTTGAGGTGCACCATCAAGCATGGAGTGATGGTTTAATAACTTATAAACGCATGCTTACCTTAGCTAAAGCTAAATATTACTCAAATCTCATCCACCGTAATAAAAACGATCCTAAATTTTTGTTTAGTACGGTAGCATCGCTAACCCAACAAGGGACTCCTTCCAGTAGCTCAACCCACTCAGCTGATGACTTTATGCAATTCTTTAGTAAGAAAATTGAAGTCATTAGAAAGGAGATTAAAGACAATGCGTCCCAGCTACAACGGGGTTCTATTAACACTGACACGATTGTATATACGGCGGATACTGCCCTCCAAAATACTTTCTCTCGTTTTGAGGAAATAACATTAGAGGAATTGTTACAACGTGTAAATGGAATAAAACAGACAACATGTTTACTTGACCCTCTTCCTGGGAAACTGATCAAGGAGCTCTTTGTATTATTAGGTCCATCAGTGCTAAATATTATAAACTTATCACTCTCCTCGGGCACTGTTCCCCTAGCATTCAAAAAAGCGGTTATTCATCCTCTTCTTAAAAGACCTAACCTCGATCCTGACCTCATGGTAAACTACCGACCGGTGTCTCACCTTCCCTTTATTTCAAAAATCCTTGAAAAAATTGTTGCGGAGCAGTTAAATGAACACTTAGCGTCTAACAATCTATGTGAAACCTTTCAATCCGGTTTCAGGGCAAATCACTCCACGGAGACAGCCCTCGCAAAAATGACTAATGATCTATTGCTAACGATGGATTCTGATGCGTCATCTATGTTGCTGCTCCTCGATCTTAGCGCTGCTTTCGATACCGTCGATCATAATATTTTATTAGAACGTATCAAAACACGAATTGGTATGTCAGACTTAGCCCTGTCTTGGTTTAACTCTTATCTTACTGATAGGATGCAGTGTGTCTCCCATAACAATGTGACCTCGGACTACGTTAAGGTAACGTGTGGAGTTCCCCAGGGTTCGGTCCTTGGCCCTGCACTCTTCAGCATCTACATGCTGCCGCTAGGTGACATCATACGCAAATACGGTATTAGCTTTCACTGTTATGCTGATGACACCCAACTCTACATGCCCCTAAAGCTGACCAACACGCCGGATTGTAGTCAGCTGGAGGCGTGTCTTAATGAAATTAAACAATGGATGTCCGCTAACTTTTTGCTACTCAACGCCAAAAAAACGGAAATGCTGATTATCGGTCCTGCTAGACACCGAACTCTATTTAATAATACAACTCTAACATTTGACAACCAAACAATTAAACAAGGCGACACGGTAAAGAATCTGGGTATTATCTTCGACCCAACTCTCTCCTTTGAGGCACACATTAAAAGCGTTACTAAAACGGCCTTCTTTCATCTCCGTAATATCGCTAAAATTCGCTCCATTCTGTCCACTAAAGACGCTGAGATCATTATCCATGCGTTTGTTACGTCTCGCCTCGACTACTGTAACGTATTATTTTCGGGTCTCCCCATGTCTAGCATTAAAAGATTACAGTTGGTACAAAATGCGGCTGCTAGACTTTTGACAAGAACAAGAAAGTTTGATCACATTACGCCTGTACTGGCTCACCTGCACTGGCTTCCTGTGCACTTAAGATGTGACTTTAAGGTTTTACTACTTACGTATAAAATACTACACGGTCTAGCTCCATCCTATCTTGCCGATTGTATTGTACCATATGTCCCGGCAAGAAATCTGCGTTCAAAGGACTCCGGCTTATTAGTGATTCCCAAAGCCCAAAAAAAGTCTGCGGGCTATAGAGCATTTTCCGTTCGGGCTCCAGTACTCTGGAATGCCCTCCCGGTAACAGTTCGAGATGCCACCTCAGTAGAAGCATTTAAGTCTCACCTTAAAACTCATTTGTATACTCTAGCCTTTAAATAGACTCCCTTTTTAGACCAGTTGATCTGCCGTTTCTTTTCTTTTTCTTCTATGTCCCACTCTCCCGTGTGGAGGGGGTCCGGTCCGATCCGGTGGCCATGTACTGCTCGCCTGTGTATCGGCTGGGGACATCTCTGCGCTGCTGGTCCGCCTACGCTTGGGATGGTTTCCTGCTGGCTCCGCTGTGAACGGGACTCTCGCTGCTGTGTCTTGGATCCTCTTTGGACTGGACTCTCGCGACTGTGTTGTATCCATTGTGGATTGAACTTTCACAGTATCATGTTAGACCCGCTCGACATCCATTGCTTTCCTCCTCTCTAAGGTTCTCATAGTCATCATTGTCACCGACGTCCCACTGGGTCATTATTGTCACCAATGTCCCACTGGGTGTGAGTTTTCCTACCGAGGATGTCGTGGTGGTTTGTGCAGCCCTTTGAGACACTAGTGATTTAGGGCTATATAAGTAAACATTGATTGATTGATTGATTAAAGGGGAGCGGCGCTTTTTGAAATATTTTGCCTATCGTTCATCACTTTTTAGATAGTGCAGCTAAAGGGAGTCACCGTCGTAGCCTTCAACCATCCATCAAAGGTTTATACACACACTGCAATTATATACATATACATATACATATACATATATATATATATATATGTATATATATAAATATATATATATTTATATATTAGGGGTGTAACAGTACCAAAAAAAATTCGGTTCGGTACATACCTCGGTTTAGAGGTGACGGTTCGGTCCATTTTCGGTACAGTAAAAAAAATATATATATATGTAAATACATTTTTTCGTTATTTATTTACCAAATTTGCAAAATCTTCCACCAAAAATATTTTTCAAGTGGGAATATGTCGAATAGACAACTTTAATTTGTCAAGTGTGGGACACAAGCGTTACTACCAAAAATAGCATTACTGCTGATATGTAGCATCATTTGAAAAGTCACCTGCTAATAACTTTAATAAATACACTTTTGGTAAATTGACTTGGTTGTGATTTCCTTCTCTGCATGAAAGGTTCAGATGAGCATATATAATTAGTGCAGTACGAACAAAAGTGTTTGAATGTAGACACATAGAATCATCATACTGCTGTCATTATATGTGTTCATTCAAGGCTAAGGCAAAATACCGAGATATATATCGTATATCGCGATATGGCCTTAAAATATTGTGGTATTAAAAAAAGGCCATATCGCCCAGCCCTAGTTTAAACTCACGACCTACCGATCTTAGGGCGGACACTCGAGCTATGAACATTTTTTAGTTTTTTCTTCAAATATCTAGTGGGTGCGATACCTTACATCAGTGGTTCTCAAATGGGGGTACGTATACCCCTGGGGGTACTTGAAGGTATGCCAAGGGGTACGTGAGATTTTTAAAAATATTCTAAAAATAACAACAATTCAAAAATCCTTTATAAATATATTTATTGAATAATACTTCAACAAAATATGAATGTAAGTTCATAAAGTGTGAAAATAAATACAACAACGCAATATTCAGTGTTGACAGCTAGATTTTTTGTGGACATGTTCCATAAATATTGATGTTAAAGATTTCTTTTTTTGTGAAGAAATGTTTAGAAGTAAGTTGATGAATCCAGATGAATCTCTATTACAATCCCCAAAGAGGACACTTTAAGTTGATGATTACTTCTATGTGGAGAAATTAGGGGTGTGGGAAAAAATCGATTTGAATATGAATCGATTCTCTTTTTTTTTTTATTTTTAATCGATTTTAGAGGGGTTAGTGCGTCTGCCTCACAATACAAAGGTCCTGCAGTCCTGGGTTCAAATCCAGGCTCGGGATCTTTCTGTGTGGAGTTTGCATGTTCTCCCCGTGAATGCGTGGGTTCCCTCCGGGTACTCCGGCTTCCTCCCACTTCCAAAGACATGCACCTGGGGATAGGTTGATTGGCAACACTAAATGGTCCCTAGTGTGTGACTGTGAGTGTGAGTGTTGTCTGTCTATCTGTGTTGGCCCTGCGATGAGTTGGCGACTTGTCCAGGGTGTACCCCGCCTTCCGCCCGATTGTAGCTGAGATAGGCGCCAGCGCCCCCCGTGACCCCGAAAGGGAATAAGCGGTAGAAAATGGATGGATGGATTTTTTTTTTTTTTATCAATCCAACAAACCACTACACAGCAATACCATAACAATGCAATCCAATTCCAAAACAGAACCTGAGCCAGCAACACTCAGAACTGCAATAAACAGAACAATTGAGAGGAGACACAAACACCACACAGAACAAAACAAAAGTAGTGAAACAAAAATGAATATTATCAACAACAGTATCAATATTAGTTGTAATTTCAGCATAGCAGTGATTAAAAATCCCTCATTGACATTATCATTAGACATTTATAAAAATAATAAAAAAGAACAATAGTGTCACAGTGGCTTACACTTGCATGGCATCTCATAAGCTGGACAACACACTGTGTCCAATGTTTGCACAAAGATAAAATAAGTCATATTTTTGGTTTGTTTAATAGTTAAAACAAATTTACAATATTGCAATCAGTTGATAAAACATTGTCCTTTACAATTAGCATGTCAGCAGACTGGGGTAGATCCTGCTGAAATCTATGTATTGAATGAATACAGAATAGTTTTGAATCGGAAAAATATCGTTTTGGAATCGAGAATCACGTTGAATCGAAAAAAATCGATATATATTCAAATCGCGACCCCAATCGTGGGACACGCAAAGATTCGCAGCCTTAGTAGAAATCTTTATTTCTAATTGAATCACTTATTTTTTTTTTCAACAAATTTCGCAGAAAGTTGAAGAAAGACCACTAGAAATTAGCAATATTTTGCACTGTTATACAATTTAATAAATCAGAAAGTGATGACATAGTGCTGTATTTTACTTCTTTATCTCTTTTTTTCAACCAAAAATGTTTTGCTGTGATTAGGGGGTACTTGAATTAAAAAAAATGTTGTGAAAAAAGGTTGAGAAGCACTGCCTTACATGAGCGAATTTGGTCAGCATTTTAAATGATAAATGGGTTGTACTTGTATAGCACTTTTCTACCTTCAAGGTACTCAAAGCGCTTTGACACTACTTCCACATTTACACACACATTCACACACTGATGGAGGGTTTTCGTTGTGTTGCCTTTTGTCTAATTGATTGAAATGGCCACACAGTTAGAGACTATAGCGCCACCTTTTGGCAGGCTGACATGCGCTTCACTGCCTGCAATCATTGAGCTTTGTTTACATGTTTAGAGCCACAGACTCTGTAGATCAGTATGAGAATGTGTACCCTGTGATCCTCAAACTCTGCTCCTTATCACTTCCTCTACTCCCGATGGAGGTGATCCTTTTTTTCACGAAGGGCGGCAGCAGCGGTACTCTCTAAATACGAGTGTACACAACGCTCGGCCTGAGTCCAGCAGGAAACTAGAGTCCTGTGGAAACACTGCAAACATTCCCACTGCAGGATAATGGAGAACTTAACTAAGAAGTAGAGTCCAGGAAAGTTACAACCATTATTAAAACACAGGGGAGACATCAAAGACTGTTTTCCATCCAAACATTGAGCTGCTGGATTAGAGGCTTGAAGATGGCAGAGAGCCACACATCTGACCTCAGGGTCACGCACAGGAGCAGCTCAGTCAAGTCCCTGTATCGCCTCTCGTCCTTGTCATGCATACTTCAATTCTATTCCTAAAATGTTTTTGTTCCAAAATTTGAAGTTGTAAGACGCCTTACCTTGCGTGTCAAAGTTGATAATGCTGCAGTTAGTCTGGTTCCAGGAGCACAAGAAGACAGCTCCTCCTTCAATGATGCCAGGCTGGCTGGTGTTGGCTTTTGGGGCGCCGATCAAGAGGCTCACACTGCACAGACAAAAAAAAACAAGGAACAAAATGAGTTTGTGTTCGTCAAGAACTGATGACTTGTCACACGGTCAGTTAAAAATAATGTCAAGGTTAAAAAGTAGCAATGATTGTCACACACAAACTCAATGTGGCAAAATTATTAACTGCATTTGACCCATCACCCTTGTTCACCCTCTGGGAGGTGAGGAGAGCAGTGAGCAGCAGTGGTGGCCGCGCCCGGGAATCATTTATGGTGATTCAACCCTTGATGCTGAGTACAAAGCAGGAAGGTAATGGCTCACATTTTTATAGTCTTTGGTACGACTCGGCCGGGGTTTGAACTCCAACCATTAGGGATGTAACGATTAATCAATATATAGACAGTGTTGGAGCTATGAATTTTCAAAATGGGGATTGATTGACTAATCGATTGAAACTTTTATTTCAAACCCTGTTTCAATATGAGTTGGGAAATTGTGTTAGATGTAAATATAAACAGAATACAATGATTTGCAAATCCTTTTCAAGCCATATTCAGTTGAATATGCTACAAAGACAACATATTTCATGTTCAAACTCATAAACATTTTTTTTTTTGCAAAAAATCATCAACTTTAGGATTTGATGCCAGCAACACGTGCCAAAGAAGTTGGGAAAGGTGACAATAAATACTGATAAAGTTGAGGAATGCTCATCAAACACTTATATGGAACATCCCACAGGTGTGCAGGCTAATTGGGAACAGGTGGGTGCCATGATTGGCTATAAAAACAGCTTCCATGAAATGCTAAGTCATTCACAAGAAAGGATGGGGCGAGGTACACCCCTTTGTCCACAACTGCGTGAGCAAATAGTCAAACAGTTTAAGAACAACCTTTCTCAAAGTGACATTGCAAGAAATTTAGGGATTTTAACATCTACGCTCCATAATATCATCAAAAGGTTCAGAGAATCTGGAGAAATCACTCCACGTAAGCGGCATGGCTGGAAACCAACATTGAATGACGGTGACCTTCGATCTCTCAGACAGCACAGTATCAAAACCCAACATCAATCTCTAAAGGATATCACCACATGGGCTCAGGAACACTTCAGAAAACCACTGTCTCTAAATACAGTTTGTCGCTACATCTGTAAGTGCAAGTTAAAGCTCTATTTTGCAAAGCGAAAGCCATTTATCAACAACATCCAGAAACGCCGCCGGCTTCTCTGGGCCCGAGATTATCTAAGATGGACTGATGCAAAGTGGAAAAGTGTTCTGTGGTCTGACAAGTCCACATTCAAAATTGTTTTTGGAAATATTCGACATTGTTTCAGCCTCTACCAAAGGGGAAGCGAACCATCCAGACTGTTATCGACACAAAGTTGAAAAGCCAGCATGTGTGATGGTATGGGGGTGTATTAGTGCCCAAGGCATGGGTAACTTACACATGTGTGATGGTATGGGGGTGTATTAGTGCCCAAGGCATGGGTAACTTACACATGTGTGATGGTATGGGGGTGTATTAGTGCCCAAGGCATGGGTAACTTACACATGTGTGATGGTATGGGGGTGTATTAGTGCCCAAGGCATGGGTAACTTACACATGTGTGATGGTATGGGGGTGTATTAGTGCCCAAGGCATGGGTAACTTACACATGTGTGATGGTATGGGGGTGTATTAGTGCCCAAGGCATGGGTAACTTACACATGTGTGATGGTATGGGGGTGTATTAGTGCCCAAGACATGGGTAACTTACACATGTGTGATGGTATGGGGGTGTATTAGTGCCCAAGACATGGGTAACTTACACATGTGTGATGGTATGGGGGTGTATTAGTGCCCAAGGCATGGGTAACTTACACATCTATGAAGGCACCATTAATGCTGAAAGGTACATACAGGTTTTGAAACAACATATGCTGCCATCTAAGTGCCGTCTTTTTCATGGACGCCCCTGCTTATTTCAACAAGACAATGCCAAGCCACATTCAGCATGTGTTACAACAGCGTGGCTTCGTAAAAAAAGAGTGCGGAGACTTTCCTGGCCCGCCTGCAGTCCAGACAGGTTGTAGAACACGCTAAAAGCAGTACCTGTAAGGCACGCCCCCAATATTGTTGTCCGAGTGGAAATTCGGGAGAATGTTTGCCCCGGGAGATTTTCAGGGGGGGCACTGAAATTCGGGAGTCTCCTGGGAAAATTGGGAGGGTCGGCAAGTATGATGAGTATTAGCGTTGAATGCGGTGATGCAGCGACACTGCCGCTGTATCACACCGGCGGGTCAGCTCTAATGTTAATGTAATATTGCCTCAAGGGCCAAATGAAATTACACGGGGCCAGAGTTGGACACCCATGCTCTACATAAAACAAGAATGGGAAAGAATTCCACTTTCAAAGCTTCAACAATTGGTTTCCTCAGTTCCCAAACTTCTTTGTCACGTGTTGCTGGCATCAAATTTTAAAGTAAATCGTTATTTGCAAAAAAAAATGTTTATGAGTTTGAACATGAAATATGTTGTCTTTGTAGCATATTCAACTGAATATGGCTTGAAAAGGATTTGCAAATCATTGTATTCTGTTTATATTTACATCTAACACAATTTCCCAACTCGTATGGAAACGAGGTTTGTAGATTGATATTTCGTAGATTCAACCACATCGATCTCTGCTTGGCAAGTTTGCCTTCCGGAAGATCCCGGAGGCATCGATCTTACATCATTTATTTTTCTTTGCATTTCTCTCGCTCAGAGGCTGGCTTTTACTTGGAAACTAAAATCCTCCGCTGTTGCCATTTGTAATAAAAAGTAACTTATAGTTCCAACTTGTAACTACAAAGATGTGTGACGGGGTGAAGACACAGCTGCAGCCAGCTGGAGGGGTGCAAGTGTAGAGGAGGTCATCTAGGTCACGGAGGTCATTTGCATGTCAAAAATATAGCCCTCAGAATGGCTTGTTTTCATGAGATAGTCAGAAAGGGGTCTTAAAGAAGCGTCTGTTAAGCTACATTTACGCTAAATTTAGACCAAAGCACCACCTTTACATGTTATGTAGCCCACAATGAAGTGCTTTAAATATTGATTATTAATCATAATATGGCAGCTTTTAAGGGTCTAGTATAGTCATATAGTTATAGATTATTATGCATGCATTTAGATTTGAGATCATGCAAAAAGTCAAGAGTCCACGTGGGTATGTTTTGCAAACCAACAGCTTTCAAAGTTTCCAGACAGCCCTTTCGAAAACCCAGATTGCAGAGCAACACTTATGAGAATGGTGGCTGATGACATTAGCAGAGATCAGAGCAACTCTGTCCTTGCACCACCCCAAATACCTCTAGAGAACACACTGGGAATATTTATATGCTCTCATTCGTTTTCCACAAGGGTCCTCCTAATGTACGCATAAAGTTTAGATACTCATAATGGCTAAGAATGTCATATAAATGTTGGCCCTCAAATTATTTCTTTCAAATGTTCTTTTTACAAAAGAAGAATTGGATGCATGAGTTAGATTTTTTTTTATATATATATAATATTTAATCGTGATTAATCACATTTTGTTCATAGTCAACTCAAAATGACCTATGAACAAAAAAAAAATCGCATAAAGATATAATTGTTTTGTCATTAATAACTGTACCCTAAAGCAGTGGTTCTCAAGCTTTTTTCAGTGATGTACCCCCGGTGAACATTTTTTTAATTAAAGAACCCTCTAATCAGAGCAAAGCAATTTTTGGTTGAAAAAAAGACATAAAGAAGTAAATTCCAGCACTATGTCATCAGTTTCTGATTTATTAAATTGTATAACAGTGCAAAATATTGCTCATTTGTAGTGGTCTTTCTTCAACTATTTGGAAAAAAAGGTATAAAAATAACTAAACACTTGTTGAAAAATAAACAAGTGATTGAATGATAAATGCAGATGTCTCCACATAGAAGTAATCATCAACTTAAAGTGTCCTCTTTGGGGATTGTAATAGAGATCCATCTGGATTCATCAACTTACTTCTAAACATTTCTTCACAAAAAAAGAAATCTTTAACATCAATATTTATGGAACATGTCCACAAAAAATCTAACTGTCAACACTGAATATTGCATTGTTGTATTTCTTTTCACACTTTATGAACTTACATTCATATTTTGTTGAAGTATTATTCAATAAATATATTTATAAAGGATTTTTGAATTGTTGCCATTTTTAGAATATTTAAAAAAAAACCTCACGTACCCCTTGGCATACCTTGAAGTCCCCCCAGGGGTACACGTACCCCCATTTGAGTACCACTGCCCTAGTGAAATCGTTTTTAAGTTTTTAATACCATGACAGGACAATTAATTTGCCTTAATGAAATGTGTTCAAACATTTAGCTTTTTTGAAAAAGCTTCACACATACGCTTTTAAAGAGAATAAAAAAATAGCTGCAGTGCGTAGGTAAGTGTCTTGCCAGATTTTGTAGGAATACAGAATTGGATTTCCTGCTTTAGGAGCACAAGCTTGCATTTAGAGGAGAGAAGCTACACTTGCATGTTTGGATAGCAGATTGGCGCATGAATAACACAAAATGTAGATAGTTATGATTATGCTGTCATGTTTTGTGGTTACGTTCTGTTTGGTTTTGGACTCATTGTGCACTCTTCTTTGTTTTTGTCACCATGACAACTCATTAGTTTTCACCTGTCATGTCACGCACCTGATTCACTTGGACTCATGCACCTGTTAATCACCACAGCACTATTTAAGCCTGGTGTTGCCAGGCAGTCAGCCTGGCGACATCATCCTTGATAGCCGATAGATTACAGATAAATAACATAGTGCTCATGCCATTGCTCTGTTCTTTTTTACTTCTTCATGCAACAGTAAGTGTTTAGTTGTAATGTCCACAGCTGAGTGAGTTTTTTTAGTTCATGTTTCATGTCCTAAGTTGTTTTTGCCTCCGCCTTGTGCGCACCTTTTGTTTGGTACTTTTTGAGGGATTAATTAAAAGATGTCAGTACATTCACGTAATGTCCGGTCCAGTCCATTTGCACCACAGGAAAACAAACCACACCATAGTTCACGCCTTGACACATGCTTTGATCGTCAAAGATGTCAGGTGATACTTGTTCTACCTGAATAATTGTTTCTGATATTCTGTACTTTCCATGTTGTGTCGGTTAATGGGATTATTCTTTGCATGACAATGTTCTCACCTTCTCTACCTACTTATTGATAACATTTAATATTGAGTCTGTTAAACATTCTCTTATTTGGGACTATCAATCAGAATAGATTATAAAGGAATATGCCCTAGTGATGGTAACATTGTGTAACTGTAATTACCTGATATGGGCTGCAGAGGGCAGTGGCAGGCATGCTTGCAGTATTAATCAAAGGCCTACTGAAACCCACTTCTGACAGTCTGATAGTTTATACATCAATGATGAAATATTAACATTGCAACACATGACAATACGGCCGCTTTACTTTACTAAATTGCAATTTTAAATTTCCCGCTGAGTTTCTTGTTGAAAGCGTTGCGGAATGATGACGCGTACTTGTGACGTCCCGGGTTGAAGGGGACATATTAGCCCAGCACCACTCACGGCTAAAAGTAGTCTCTTTTCAGCGCATAATTACACAGTATTTTGGACATCTGTGTTGCTGAATCTTTTGCAATGTGTTCAATTAATAAAGGAGACGTCAAATTAGAATGCTGTTGGTGGATTGCAGCTGCCTTTAGCAACCGAGACACAGCCTCTGTTTCTTTGTTTGTTGTGAAGCTTTAACAAGCGAACATGTTTGTCTACGTCAACCAGCAAGTTTTTGGAATGGAAAATTGTGATATTAAGTCTACTCTTACCGGAGACATCAGTGGATTATGGGACCTCCTGCAGCAGTTGTCAAAAAAAGTAGCTGTGAGCTTGGCTCCTCGGCTTCCCTGAGAGACACTGGCGTTCACCGCAGCCATCCGACTTTGAGGTATGACTTTACAATCTCACTAAAACACTATTAAAACATTAAACAGATAAGGGATCTTCCAGAATTATCCTAGTAAATGTGTCTAATTACATCTGAAACGCTCACATTGCTGCCGCCCGGAGCCGTCGCTTTTTTTTTTTTTTTTTGTGCTTCAGTCGAACTATCCTCATCCACAAATCTTTCATCATCGCTCAAATTAATGGGGAAATCGTCGCTTTCTCGGTCGGAATAGCTCTTGCTGCTTGAGGCTATGATTATAAACAATGTGAGAATGTGAGAAGCTACAACCCGTGACATCACGCGCACATCGTCTGCTACTTCCGGTAAATGCCAGGCTTTTTTATTAGCGACCAAAAGTTGCGAACTATATCGTCGATGTTCTCTACTAAATCCTTTCAGCAAAAATATGGCAATATGGTGAAATGATGAAGTATGACACATAGAATGGAGCTGCTATCCCCGTTTAAATAAGAACATCTCATTTCAGTAGGCCTTTAAACCTTGTCTCAGTCAAGAAAACAAGTTTGTTCAAAGACAGTCTTCCTCTGTCATATTGCTGCTGCTGCCGTAACAAAACACATCATTTAATCTGCCAGAAAACATTTATTTCGGTAGAAATATCACCGAATAACAGAATAGCATTAACATATTGAAAGATGTTTTCGTTGTTTTGATGGTTAGACCGAATGTGAAGCATAGCGCTATTATTGTGAAGCCACCGACCTGACGTGTGTGATTGGTAAGAGAAAAGACTTGACATGTTTTGACAAAAATCTCCCATAAAGTTGACTTTAGACTTACTCTCTACCAAATTGTCTTGTCTTGACATGACGACTCGCCATGGCTTTGGATCTGAGATTCGCATCAGGTTCCCCTTTCTCTGTGCAGTTCTGGTAGCTATTTTCCAGCAGTAACCGGACGCCATTAAACTTTTCCCCGAACTACAGATCGGGTCAAGGGTCAAAAATATTAATCGCGCCATAACGTGTTAACCTTGACAGCCCTTATACATATATATATACATATATATATATATATATATATATATATATATAAATATATATATATATATATATATATATACAAACCCTGTTTCCATATGAGTTGGGAAATTGTCCATCCATCCATTTCCTACCGCTTATTCCCTTTTGAGGTCGCGGGGGGCGCTGGTACCTATCTCAGCTACAATCGGGCAGAAGGCATAGTACACCCTGGACAAGTCACCACCTCATCCTAGGGCCAACACGGATAGACAGACAACATTCACACACTAGGGACCATTTAGTGTTGCCAATCAACCTATCCCCACGTGCATGTCTTTGGAGGTGGGAGGGGCCTATTCCCAGGTGCATGTCTTTGGAGGTGGGAGGGGCCTATCCCCAGGTGCATGTCTTTGGAGGTGGGAGGAAGCCGGAGTACCCGGAGGGAACCCACGCATTCACGGGGAGAACATGCAAACTCCACACAGAAAGATCCTGAGCCTGGATTTGAACCCAGGACTGCAGGACCTTCGTATTGTGAGGCAGACGCACTAACCCCTCTGCCACCGTGAAGCCCTTGGGAAATTGTGTTGGATGTAAATATATTCGGTTGAATATGCTACAAAGACAACGTATTTGATGTTCAAACTGATAAAAAATATGTTGTTTGCAAATAATCATTACATTTTGAATTTGATGTCAGCAACACGTGACAAAGAAGTTGGGAAAGGTGGCAATAAATACTGATAAAGTTGAGAAATTCTCATCAAACACCTATTTGGAACATCCCACAGGTGTGCAGGCTAATTGGGAACAGGTGAGTGCCATGATTGGCTATAAAATTCACAAACAAGCATGGGGCGGGGATCACCACTTTGTAACCAAATTGTCAAACAGTTTTAGAACAACATTTCTCAACGAGCTATTGCAAGGAATTCAGGGATTTTACCATCTACGGTCCGTAAAATCATCAAAAGGTTCAGAGAATCTGGAGGAATCACTGCACTTAAGCGATGATATTACGGACCTTTGATCCCTCAGGCGGTACTGCATCAAAAACCGACATCAGTTTGTAAAGGATATCACCACATGGGCTCAGGAACACTTCATAAAACCACTGTCAGTAACTACAGTTGGTCGTTACATCTGTAAGTGCAAGTTAAAACTGTACTATGCAAAGTAAAACCCATTTATCAACAACAACAAGGAACGCCCATGGCTTCGCTGGGCCCGAGCTCATCTAAGATGGACTGATGCAAAGTGGAAAGGTGTTCTGTGGTCTGACGAGTCCACATATCCAATTATATTTGGAAACTGTGGATGTGGTGTCCTCCAGAACAAAGACGAAAATAACCATCCGGATTGTTATAGGCGCAAAGTTGAAAAGCCAGCATGTGTGATGGTATGAGGGTGTATTAGTGCCCAAGGCATGGGTAACTTACACATGTGTGATGGTATGGGGGTGTATTAGTGCCCAAGGCATGGGTAACTTACACATGTGTGATGGTATGGGGGTGTATTAGTGAACAAGACATGGGTAACTTACACATGTGTGATGGTATGGGGGTGTATTAGTGCCCAAGACATGGGTAACTTACACATGTGTGATGGTATGGGGGTGTATTAGTGAACAAGACATGGGTAACTTACACATGTGTGATGGTATGGGGGTGTATTAGTGAACAAGACATGGGTAACTTACACATGTGTGATGGTATGAGGGTGTATTAGTGCCCAAGGCATGGGTAACTTACACATGTGTGATGGTATGGGGGTGTATTAGTGCCCAAGGCATGGGTAACTTACACATGTGTGATGGTATGGGGGGGTATTAGTGAACAAGACATGGGTAACTTACACATGTGTGATGGTATGGGGGTGTATTAGTGCCCAAGACATGGGTAACTTACACATGTGTGATGGTATGGGGGTGTATTAGTGAACAAGACATGGGTAACTTACACATGTGTGATGGTATGGGGGTGTATTAGTGCCCAAGGCATGGGTAACTTACACATGTGTGATGGTATGGGGGTGTATTAGTGCCCAAGGCATGGGTAACTTACACATGTGTGATGGTATGGGGGTGTATTAGTGCCCAAGGCATGGGTAACTTACACATGTGTGATGGTATGGGGGTGTATTAGTGCCCAAGACATGGGTAACTTACACATGTGTGATGGTATGGGGGTGTATTAGTGCCCAAGGCATGGGTAACTTACACATGTGTGATGGTATGGGGGTGTATTAGTGCCCAAGGCATGGGTAACTTACACATGTGTGATGGTATGGGGGTGTATTAGTGCCCAAGGCATGGGTAACTTACACATGTGTGATGGTATGGGGGTGTATTAGTGCCCAAGGCATGGGTAACTTACACATGTGTGATGGTATGGGGGTGTATTAGTGCCCAAGGCATGGGTAACTTACACATGTGTGATGGTATGGGGGTGTATTAGTGCCCAAGGCATGGGTAACTTACACATGTGTGATGGTATGGGGGTGTATTAGTGCCCAAGGCATGGGTAACTTACACATGTGTGATGGTATGGGGGTGTATTAGTGCCCAAGGCATGGGTAACTTACACATGTGTGATGGTATGGGGGTGTATTAGTGCCCAAGGCATGGGTAACTTACACATGTGTGATGGTATGGGGGTGTATTAGTGCCCAAGGCATGGGTAACTTACACATGTGTGATGGTATGGGGGTGTATTAGTGCCCAAGGCATGGGTAACTTACACATGTGTGATGGTATGGAGGTGTATTAGTGCCCAAGGCATGGGTAACTTACACATGTGTGATGGTATGGGGGTGCATTAGTGCCCAAGGCATGGGTAACTTACACATGTGTGATGGTATGGGGGTGTATTAGTGAACAAGACATGGGTAACTTACACATGTGTGATGGTATGGGGGTGTATTAGTGCCCAAGGCATGGGTAACTTACACATGTGTGATGGTATGGGGGTGTATTAGTGAACAAGACATGGGTAACTTACACATGTGTGATGGTATGGGGGTGTATTAGTGCCCAAGGCATGGGTAACTTACACATGTGTGATGGTATGGGGGTACATTAGTGCCCAAGGCATGGGTAACTTACACATGTGTGATGGTATGGGGGTGTATTAGTGCCCAAGGCATGGGTAACTTACACATGTGTGATGGTATGGGGGTGCATTAGTGCCCAAGGCATGGGTAACTTACACATGTGTGATGGTATGGGGGTGTATTAGTGCCCAAGGCATGGGTAACTTACACATGTGTGATGGTATGGGGGTGTATTAGTGCCCAAGGCATGGGTAACTTACACATGTGTGATGGTATGGTGGTGTATTAGTGAACAAGACATGGGTAACTTACACATGTGTGATGGTATGGGGGTGTATTAGTGAACAAGACATGGGTAACTTACACATGTGTGATGGTATGGGGGTGTATTAGTGCCCAAGGCATGGGTAACTTACACATGTGTGATGGTATGGGGGTGCATTAGTGCCCAAGGCATGGGTAACTTACACATGTGTGATGGTATGGGGGTGTATTAGTGCCCAAGGCATGGGTAACTTACACATGTGTGATGGTATGGGGGTGTATTAGTGCCCAAGGCATGGGTAACTTACACATGTGTGATGGTATGGGGGTGTATTAGTGAACAAGACATGGGTAACTTACACATGTGTGATGGTATGGGGGTGTATTAGTGAACAAGACATGGGTAACTTACACATGTGTGATGGTATGGGGGTGTATTAGTGCCCAAGACATGGGTAACTTACACATGTGTGATGGTATGGGGGTGTATTAGTGCCCAAGGCATGGGTAACTTACACATGTGTGATGGTATGGGGGTGTATTAGTGCCCAAGACATGGGTAACTTACACATGTGTGATGGTATGGGGGTGTATTAGTGCCCAAGGCATGGGTAACTTACACATGTGTGATGGTATGGGGGTGTATTAGTGCCCAAGGCATGGGTAACTTACACATCTGTGAAGGCACCATTAATGCTGAAAGGTACATACAGGTTTTGGAACAACATATGTTGTCATCCAAGCAACGTTATCATGAACGCCCCTACTTATTTCAGCAAGACAATGCCAAGCCACATGTTACAACAGTGTGGCTTCGTAGTAAAAGAGTGGGGGTACTTTCCTGGCCCACCTGCAGTCCAGACCTGTCTCCCATGGAAAATGTGTGGCACATTATGAAGCGTAAAATATGACAGCGGAGACCCCGGACTGTTGAAGGACTGAAGCTCTACATAAAACAAGAATGGGAAAGAATTCCACTTTCAAAGCTTCAACAATTAGTTTCCTCAGTTCCCAAACGTTTATAGAGTGTTGTTGAAAGAAAAGGTGATGTAACACAGTGGTGAACATGCCCTTTCCCAACTACTTTGTCACGTGTTGCAGCCATGAAATTCTAAGTTAATGATTATTTGCAAAAAAAATAAATAAAGTTTATGAGTTTGAACATCAAATATGTTGTCTTTGTAGCATATTCAACTGAATATGGCTTGAAAAGGATTTGCAAATCATTGTATTCTGTTTATATTTACATCTAACACAATTTCCCAACTCATATAGAAACGGGGTTTGTATACACACTGTGAAATGTCGCTAAGGGAGCCATCCAGGTCAACCCCTGCCCTTTTTGTGGCCATCAACAAGCTTCTGGCAAAATTCTGGATGGATATTTGACTAATCTTTGCAGAACAGGTGGAGTTTATTTACAGTAAATTGGTTGGTTGTGTGCCTCCAACATCATTTGTAGGGGAAACACTTGGGGACCTACAGCTTATTCCAGATAACTGTGGATTAGAGGTGAGCTATATCTTTAAGTGGTCAACATTGTATTACAGGAACATTCCACCATTCGAAACCCACAGAAGTCAGGCGAGTAAACCACGGCAATATCAGCACTACAATTAGTGTATATTTGTATTGATGATTTTAGTTATGGGAGTAGCACGTTTTGGCGAGTTACTGTAATTATAAGCGTTCTAAAGGTCATTATTTGACAGACATTGTGGTAAGAAACTGATATTTTGATATAGACCTACAAGTGCATGTGCATGTCCGCTAGTTATCATTTTACTGTGAACAGCTTTAAAAATACTTCCACTTCTGACTTCTGTTTGGGTTTTTACATTTCAAAA